>NC_056741.1:1516874932-1516879981 GCF_019279795.1 Protopterus annectens
TATCATCATGGAACTTATAAACAAAGACATTGGTAATCTCCAAACTCTGGACCCCACCAAGTTCAGGTTTGTAAAAGGCAGATCATGTCTCCTAAACCTGATAGACTTCTTTGAAGCAGTCACCAAAGCTGTAGACGAGGGTAAGATGGTTCACACAGCCAATCTAGATCTTGCCAAGGTTTTTGACACCCCCCCCCCCACTCTGGAATTATAGATAAACTCACTAAACTAGGTATAAATCCCTATGTCACAAGATGGGTTGCCAACTGGCTCATTGACAGAACCCACACTATGAAAGTAGCAGACTCCAAATCCGACTTCAGACCAGTGACAAGTGGAGTACCACAGGGTTCAGTCCTGGGTCCTCTCCTGTTTGGTATCTACTTCTCTGAAGTACAGGCTAACACAGAAGGTCTTTGGCTAACTAAATTTGCAGATGACTGCAAACTAGGAGCCATAATCGAAACTCCTAATGATGTGGACATCCTACAAAAGGGCCTCACTGAGACAGATGCTTGGTGTCAAAGCCATGGCCTCAAGCTCAATGCCAAAAAGTGCATTGTCATCCCCTTTGGTAAAAACTCTGTACCCATGAACTACAACATAGGCGGTAGCATACTTAACACCGAAAGTGTGATAAGAGACCTTAGGACACAGGTGGACAGTAGTCTCTCCTTTGATAATCACATCGCCACAGTAGTCAGTAAATCCTTCTACATAGCACACTTCATCACAAAAGGTTTCTCATCCAGAAAAAAAGAGGTCATTGTTCCCCTCTACTCATCACTCATTAGACCCATTATAGAGTACAACACCCCTTTTGGTATGTACCTCACAAGACATCTACAACAACTGGAAAGGCCACACAAATACCTCACAAAGAGGATTACTGGCCTCAAACAGATGCCCTATGCAGACCGTCTCAAAAGACTCCAGCTTTACTCCGTCGCATATCGCCTACTCAGAGGTGATCTCTGCCTTACATACACAGCTATGTCAAACCCAGAGCTGTTGGACATGCTCCACTTAAAGAAATCCCAATCCCTCCTAGCTACACACTCTAGGGACCTAAACCTTGTCACCACAATAAACAGAACATGCCGGAGGGATAGATTCCTGCCCCAGAGACTTCCCATACTCTGGAATAAACTACCTATCTATATCAAACAACGTTCCTCATTAGCACTCTTCAAGAAAAATCTTGATGATTGGATGGGAAATAGGAAATTCACCCCGGGGATCACTTCTGTGGCTCTGCTCGACAGTGGCAGAGGAAAATAATTTTCTTGGGTGGCAAAAGCCAGGGTATCTTTTTGGCTGGGCTTGTATAGGCCCTAGGGCCGATAGCCAAGTACCTACCTATGATCCTATGAAATTGAGACTGCCTCTTCTATTTTTCTTTTTTCAGTGTTAATGTAACAAACTGTATATTTATTTATGTATTCATTTTTTTGTTCCACAGAAAATGCATTCCTACCACTTTTTGTAACTCAAAGCAAAATATATTCCTGAAAATAAGATAGTTGGACTGTATACATGTAGTATTCTTTCTAATGCTGTTGAAGTTATTTAGGAGCACATTTTGATGAATTTTCAAATCTGCTTTGTAATAATCTTTGGGTGGTCTCATAGGAAACTTTAGAGAGGAACATAGTAACCAATCTGAGATAAATCAGACCTTTTTTAGAGATGCAACTCTATCAATGAATTCTGAAAGTTGAAAAGTAAAAAAATGAGTTAATTTACATTTAGTAAGTGGTATGAAAGAGCAGAAGTGAATATATTTTTATTTTAAGTATTTATTTATTTAGTGGTTATATTAAGTAGATGTGTTGACAAGTTAGGAGGCACAAGACAAAAATTGAAGTATGGAAAGTCTATAAGCATGTGATTCAAAAACCTGAATCAAAAACATGAAGCATAAATAATCTGACAGAACCATAGAAACTTTATTTTGAGGAACTACAGTGAATTTGTTAGTTTCTGGTGTTTTCCCTTTTTCTTTTAACAGGAGTATTTTACTGGAAAAAATCTTAAAATATGTCAAATTAAAAGAATGGCCTGGAGTCTTTAATGACATTAGTAATATGACCATGAAAGACAGATGATGTATCTTAATTTAATGCAGTATTGAAAGTAGGGTTTCGCTGTAAGCTGGTCAAGCATTCATCGTACATGTTGCTGCACTGAATGGTGATTTCTAAAATATGGATTCCATTGTCTGGTATAGTGGTAGATAATATGCATTTGTGATCTTCTTATCTGCAGATCGAGACAATCCCAGAAAAAATATTGTAGTTTTTTTATATGCAAAAAGTGGGTATTTACTAAGCAAAAAAAAAATGCATGCATGCCCTTCATGTCTACCCTTCTTCCTCAAATCAAACCCTTTATGTCCCTTGTTTGGTTTATGTTACTGCTACTATTTCATACTTCCTGGGAGCTATTAACAACTTTTATTTTGCAGCTCTGCATTTGATTTTTTTAGTCTCCATTTGTCTACTGTGTTATTTCAAAAAAGTCACGCAACTAGACACTGCTCTTGCTGTGCCCACAAAAAGGCAAACACAAACATAGCAGACTAATCTGGTTACTGAAAATAAATAAATAAATAAATAAATAAATAAATAAATAAATAAATAAATAAGTCATTTTTACACTTTATCTCATGGTAGCTGGCATGCACAGCTTGGAGTTTATATTACTGTATTGGAACAGACCACTATAAGTCTTTTTGCAAGATGCATCAATGCGCAAAGGTATCATAGCCAGTGCTAACTGCATACAGGGATAAAACCATGATTATGGTCCAGGCAAGTCAATTTGATTAGTGGATTAGACACTTTGATAGTGTTGGCAGGGGAGAATACAGAAGGGATGAAATCTAAGACAATCACTCAGAGGAGTGTTGGCACTACAAGCGACATCTTGTGAGAGTGGGCTTTTGGCTTGCCAAGCCACTGTATAGTGATAGCCTTTTTTAGCCAGTATGCAGGAGCATGAAGTCAAAGTGAGAAGGGGCAATGGGTTCATATGGTGGCAGGGATGTCTCATCTTCCAACTTAAGGGGTGGGATTAGGATGATAGAAATAAAACTGTCAGTTTCTGGGATGCTAGAGAATGCACAAATAGCTGTCATGGCTGTTTTTATGATGGCTTTGAAAGAAGGCTGTCATCCTTTATCATAATGAGATGCAGCTCCTTGCTTGGTAGAACCAATAGACTTATTTCATTGGAGATAAATTGATGACTGGTAGCCATGGACATAAAAATAATCTAGAAAAAATGTACCAGTTTATATTGTTAATTCTGTAGGCATTCTTTATCATGATAGTCAGGATGCAAAGAATAGTCTCTCTACTACTGCTAGCACACTAATTAATTACCAAACCTACCACTGTAATGATCATGTATGATGCATGTCATAGATGTGTTATTTGTAATGACCATGTACGAGGCATGTTATTGTACATGTATTATTTGTAATGACCATTTATGAGGCAGATTCTTGTAAATGTGTCATTTATAATGACCATGTACGAGACATGTTCTTGTAGATTTGTTATTTGTAATGACTATGTATGAGACATATTCCTGTAGATGTGTTATTTGTAATGACCGTTTTCAAGGCATGATCTTGTAAATGCGTTATTAATAATGACCGTGTGTGATGATGCACCACTGGACCAGTAATCAAGGAGCCTCAGTCCTCACCACTGGCACCTATGGGGCATGTTCACTGGGAGGATGACAGGTACACACACAGTATTCCTAGATGCATCTCTCTGCATCAAGTGCAATTTCCCTTAAGAGCACACAGAGATCACAGTTTGTCTGGGGCTGGTTTCCTCCCTCTTCCTCCAAATCCCTGATAAGACTCCCCACTGGCACAGTGGTAGAGTTAAGTCCTTAGCCAGGGTTCCAAGCCAAGTCCTCCAAGACTTTCTGTGTCCAACCAGTGCTTTGTGTCCCTGCCCAAGTAGCTAACAACACACGCACTCTTGGAGATTTGTTTTACACACACACATACACACACACACACACACACACACACACACACACACACACACACACACACACACACACACACACACACACAGGAAAGGCTGGCACAGGTTTACTAGTTATGCGCGCTTCTTCCCAGGCTTTAAGGTCGTTATCACTGCCACTAGAACCCCTTATCAGCTACCCTAATGCCCTTAACAAAGGATGTCCAATCTTACTGTGTAATATTAATATTAACACAAATGGTAGTTTGACCAAGAGCAAGGCTGTTAGGAGTGGCCCACACAGTGTCACCAAATAAATATTCAAGTACTCTCAAAACTTAAATATCTCTCCACAGATCAGCCACAATGAAAGGTTTAAATATATTTAATAATAAATAATAAAAGAACAAGGCAATACTAAATATATATTCACAGTGATATCAGAGTTCAAAACCATAGGAAATATTTAAAACAACATTGCAGGACAGTCTCAAATAAATAAAGAAAAATATCTAAACTAAGCTTTGCTATATTCCCGACTATATCTAAGAGAATTATACTATTCCCTAGAAACTTACTTCATTAGATCAAGGCAAATGTTGTGGTGAATGGTCCAGGAGAGAATGCAGAATGTTCTTTCTCACTCAGAGGCTTCTCAAAATAATATCTATATTATTACTACTGGGATAGCTTGCAGAATGACATCATTTCTTTTCATCTGACTCCTAGTTCCCAGGTGAAACCCCCACTGCTGGAAGCTGGCAGTATTTAGCATCTAACTGTAAAAATACATAGACCTTAAATCTTAGCAGATGTTGGAAGTCATAAAACAATTGCATTTCTTTGTGTTTTCAAGACTAGTAATTAGTTCACCCTAAAGACAAAACAGAAAGCTTCTCAGCACAGACTGTGACTCTAGCTGCATTGAAAACTGAAAGATACCATCTTTTATTGCGTAGCCTATAAAGTAATTTAATTTCAGCTATGTTCCTAAAGTTTGCTGGACTGAAGTTAACCTCCTGTATTCCAGTTTCCACTGTTAAAATATATACATTTAGAC
>NC_056741.1:1516890861-1516983361 GCF_019279795.1 Protopterus annectens
CTATAGCTAAAGAAGGCTTTATGATTGTCTTTTGTGTCATTAGCGATTTTTCTCTCAAAGTTGGCCTTGGATGATTTTATGAGTGATCGTAGTTTTTGCTAGTATTGATCAGAGATGCCTTCCCTTTTAGGGATTTTGCTCTGTCATGTAGTAGCTTTCTCCTCTTGTTGTAGAGTTTGTTTATGGCTGGGGTCCACCAGACCGGCCTGCCTTTGGTGGAAAGGGTCTTGATTTTATTAGGGATTGCTTGATCCATACATTCCTGGAGGTGCTCAGAGAAGGCATTTGTAAGGGTTTCAGCAGCGTGGGTTGTGGTTTCCACTGGCTCGGGGCCTTGAAGGATACCACTCCAGTCTTAAGAAGTGTGAAGTTTGCTTTTGAGAAGTTCTTCACTGTGGTCTTTTGCTGGGGTGGGGCGGATGTGGATCTCCAGTGAGATTAATTTATGGTCTGATCTCGCCAATGAGGGATATACTTCCGGTGTGGAGCATTTAGTCCCCATGTTTGTGATGATCAGGTCTAGTATATTTTCTCCTCTTGTGGGAATGGTGACTAGTTGTTCCATAGCATTTGAGTTTATGAACTCAAGGAACCTTTGGGCTAGGGTGTTGGGGCTTGAGTAATGTTCCCAGTCTATGTTTGGGTAGTTGAAGTCACCCAATATGATGGTGTTTGGAGAGACATTCATACTCTCCAGTGTCTTCAGGAAGGCTGTGTGGGTTTCCTGAGTTTGAGAAGGTGGTCTGTAGCATGTTACAAACTGTAGGGCAGTTTTACCTATGGTTAATTGCACCTGGATGGTCTCCGATGCTTCGTGCATTGCCACTAACCTGGAGGTGTGGGTATCCTTTATGAATATGGATACTCCCCCTCCTTTTGTGGTTCGCTCTGGATTTTGGGGCTGGAACGCATGATATGAGGTATAACCTGATAGTGCTGGGGTGCTCTCAGGAGCCTTGAACCAGGTTTCAGTCACAGCATAGACATCGATGTTCTCCATACTGAGGAGGGCTTCGAGGGGCGTGCATCCTGAGGTTTAGACTTCTGGCATTGAGCAGTATTACCCTTAGTTTTTCTCCATTTTTGTTTTCTAGGCCGGTAGGTTTATCATTTGAGCCTTGCCTAAAAAAGGCACTATGGGGTGGCAAGAGCCTTTGCCAATATCCAGAAGCCCAGGGGTGACAGGTGCAAGCCATCCCTTGCGAAGCAGTGTGGCTTGTCAAGCATGTCATCCCAGGCAGACAGACATTGATCCCCTTAGAATGACACTAGTAATTAAGCCAATTATTAAAGCTGATCATTTTGTCTCTGTATTGTGGCATCATTCTTGGTGAGGGTAGGATACTGCTCAGGGTCAGGGTCATACCTGCCTGGGCTACATAATCTGAGAGCTCCTCTATGTCTCTTTTCATGTAGTCCAGGGAGGTATCGTCTCAGGTCGCTCACACCAGCATGGACAATGACTGAGTCATACTTGTACTTGCTGTGGAGTGACCTGAGTGCTTGTATTATGTGGCGGATTCTAGCCTGACAGGCAGCTTACTGTGATCTTTTCCTTGTTCAGTCTGGTGAGTGGGACGCCAGTGTGTCTGACTATGGAGTCACCTATAACAAGTGTGTCTGGCATTGTGTTTGGCCTTAAGGGCTGTGACTGTTTAGCACACTGACTTTGAGAACTATGTGTTGCATGTCTTATGTCTTGAGGTGGCAGTTGCTTGGGTGTCTGCTTTGGAGGCCTCTGTAGTTTTGGTAGATTTTTGATCAGTGCCTCCGAGTATGTCTTTGTGTGTTTATGTGTTTGTTTTGCAGTTGTGATAGTTCTATGTGAAACTGGGTTTGTGGTGTGTGGTTTCCTTCTCCTCCTGTCTGGTCTTGCTAGTCCTGAGTTGAGAGAGCTCAGCCTCCAGTTTGGCTATATAGTTGCATCTCTCACATGTATTTGTGTTTTGTGGGAGAAGGAGTGGGTTGTCTGTGTACATGAGGCAATTGTAACATTGCCTCAAGATGCCCAGATTCACCAGCTGAACAGGAGAGGATGCTAGCAACTGACCCTTCGACATGCTAGAAAAAGTGAAAAAGTTTGCTGTGTAACTGAGTCAGAAGGGACCTATAGGGAAATGGGTACTCAAGGGGATTCTAGGCTAATGTAGTACTTTGTTTAGTATACAAGTACTTTACCTATATAAAAATGCTTTAGGAGCAAGTGCTGAGCTTTTGAGATAGAGAATAGACTGTTTAGATTGCAAGTAGAGTAGTTCTAAGGGAAAAATTGGAGAGCATACTTTACGGAGCCAGAAATAGTTTAACCTTGTTTAACCGGCGCTGCCCGATGGTGCTCTATGGGCAACTCTGCGCTAAATCACGCAAAAGCGCGCTAAAGTGGGCTTTATAGCAGCGGGTTGAAAAGAGCTAGGAATTGACCCAAAATAGCCAATAGACTACAGGTTTCTGGCTGGAACCACTGCTCTAGGGACAAATAGGCTGCTCATATGGGGGGGTTTGTTTTCTTTTTTATCCTGGAATTGGTATATTTAGAGCTGTAGGGGTGAGAGGGCTGTGCCTTATACATGGGAGGATGTAAAGGCCTTGTCCCCCTCCCCTGCAAATACATTCTGTTATTGTATCTATTTCAAAGAATACATGGCATCTGCCTGGAACTATTAGACTGGAAACACTGATGAAAGCTAATGGCAACTACCACTGTCTTTAGTATGTAAAATGTTATTCTTTGATATTTCTGGACACTGTTATTATGAGACAGTCTGAAGGAATAAGACTAAGGAATCAAAAAGCTTATTTTTAATTCTGTTTTCTGAACTGTGACTGCTGTTTGACTATGCTGTATGCTAAAGCAGAGATGTATAGTTACTTATCAAAAGTGTAAGACCGGATCCTGTAAGCACTCACACTTTGAAAAAATGATTCAAACAACAAACCATAGAATCTAAAACTTGCTTTTACACATTTTAAGCATTTTTGAAAGAATCCTTCAATCTCTACATCTTCTGATTTGAGAAGCTGTGCTACTAACCCCCTACTACCTATATATATATATATATATATATATATATATATATATATATATATATATATATATATATGCTAACTCTGAAATTGCAGTATCTTAAAGATCCAATCCAAAGAGTAAAAATGTCTCACAGATAAAACACATAGTGAACACTACAAGAAAATGTAGCAAATCTAGTTTCCTCTGCGCAGTACCTTAAACCTCCTGTAGTGGAGGTCAATGGAATATGTAGAAATGACTACTTAAGGACATACCACTGTTTTGTCTACATGGCTTCTAAATGCTTCTGACTTTTTACTTTCAAGTTTTAAGTCTTTACTAGTGCATTCAGGACAATAAAGCTAAACCCCATGTTTCACCCTTTGTCTGGACTCATCAGCACAACATAGATTGATTGTTAGGCCATACATTAGAAACACGAAGCTAACATGCCTGATGTCCATAACATTAGGTTGACTGCAAATTATCCCAAATAACATACAAATAAAAGTGTAAAAAGGCCTCACAGACAAACTAGTTACTGAAAATTACAAGAGAGACCCAGAAATGGTAAACTCTTCCCTGTGTAATATCTTAGGCTTCCTGCAATGGACACCCATGGGATTAAGGATATTAAGGACATGTGACTATTTCAGTGAACCATATACTCAGAAGACACATAGCTAAAACACTTGTAGCCCTCTCGAGGTTGGGGGGGGGGTCACTGTGGGTGAATTGTAATTTTCTGATTTTTGTGCCACACTACTACCTTGAAGGTATGATACTGTTAGTGTTTTAATGTCTGCATCCCCTTCTATAGCATGGTGGTTTTATCTGCTTTTTAATTTCTCCAAGTCTTTTGAGTTTCTAATACCATGGCTAGAACGGACCCCATTCCTAAGTCAAAGTATGATTCAAGTTTATGAAATTAGTATTGTTTCAATCTTTGATGTTAGCCAGAAGTGCTCTTCACAGCACCCACAATGTGCCCAGTTATGACTTCTGCAATTCATATGAAGTTACATGTGCCAGTAACATATCTAAGTATGATTGTAAATGATTTTTTATAAGACCCATTGCTTCTACTACTATTGGAACTGTCTGGGTATCCTTCTTCCACATTGCTGTTTTTTCTGCCTGCAAATCCTGGTATTTTATGACTTTGTGTCTCTCCATACATAACACACTGCAGTCACTGTGTGTAGCAATTTCAATGATCAATGCTACTTTTGTCTTTTTTCATGGACTACTACATCTGGTTTTCTCACATCTATTTTTTGAACTGTTGGTAATGGGTGATTCCATGTGATATATCATCATTTTCTGTAATGCTCTGTGCTTTGTGGCTCATGTTTCCAGTGTTTTTCAGCTACTTCAATATTATAATGTTTGCACAATTCCCATTGCAACAGTCATACTGCATTATTATGCCTTTCAGTATACGGTCCTTCTGCCATTAGTATATCACAACCAGCAACAAGATGTGCAATTGTTTCCAATTCTGTTTTACAAAACCTACATGTGTATGTAGTCTACTGTCTTGGGCCATCAATATTAACCTTTCATCTTTTGGTTTAAATTCAGCCCTCCTTAACCATTCCTGTGTTCGATCCTGATCAACATGAGGTTGTTCCAAGAGTTTTCTATACTTGCAACTGCATTTATGCATTTTCCACATTTCTTGCCTTCTTATCTGATCCTTTACATTATATTCTTTATTTTTTTTTTTTAGCACATTCAGTTGCTGCCTGATTTTTGTCTACTTCTGGTTTGATTTTCATTCCCGCTTGACACTGATATGCTTCTGCTAAAGAAAGAGGAAGTCATCTTAGACATTCCCCCAGCTTTACTAATCTTCCGTGCAGGACTAGCTCAGTCCTGCATGGAAGCGACCATTTAGGAGCAGGATGGCAGCATGCCATGCATATTAATGAGGCGCACTGCCCGAGCTCCTAGGCATACATGGAGCGTGTAAGAGTGCAGGGGGCATGTCTGAGAGCAGAGCTCTCAGAATAAACACGCCCCTGCAATGTAGAACAGCAGAAAGGGGTATGCAACGAGCGAGACCACTCACAGGTGATCGCATATCCCCACCAACAGTCCCCCTTGTGTATAACAGCAAGAGAATGTATAAATAAATGGAAGAAACCTTTTTTTTTTAAAAACTCCGATTACAGCTAACAGTAGGTGCACGGGTGTGCCCATCGCTTAGCTACAGTTAAAGCAGCTTAAAAGGCTGAAGAGGATAACAAGGAAGATATATGCAAATAAAACAGCATAACAATAGTGTAGTGGGCAGAGCATTCACCTTACAAGCAGGCATTCCCAGCTTGAGCTTAACTGCAGCACATTTCATTTTACATGGCAAAACATGTTATGACCAATATTTTTGTTGCATAACCCACTAAATAACATATATTTATGAACTGGAGTACTGCAGTAAATGCACATGTGAGGTGTCAGTGTCATAATGAATAAGGCACTAGTAAGCAGGTTTAAGCACAAATAAGCAGTGGTAAGCACATTTAAGCACTAGTAAGTGGCCTTAAGCCCATTTGCATGGCGGTAAGCAATGCCTACACTGGCTAAGCAATTCTAAAGCTAACTCTCTGTAAGCAGATGTAACGGCAGGTTAGCAGTGCTTACCATCACACAAACCGGCTTACAACTGTTCAAAAGTGCCTTAATCACTCTGTATTCAACAGCCCTTGTTCTGCCCATCAACAAAATAAGCAGCCATGCAGGTCTCGAACCCAGGTCTCTATACACCATAGTCCCAGTAGTTATCCACCAAGCCATCACAGAAGTACAGAAGAATGAGGTAGTAGCAAGCAAGTCCTCATCATAGTATAACCAAACTGAACCTGTAAAAGGCATCAATATACAGTCATATGTGCCATAACCCACTACAGAACATAAATATGTGAACTGGAGTACAACAGTAAGCCCAGAAGTGAGGTGTAATTGTAATAGCATGTTGAAGTCCCCAATAAAACACAAGGACCCCACAGAGTGTACATACACATCTATCAGGGATACCAGGCATACATATAAGGTGTAATGAATAATAACACAATGCCAAAAAGGCATTATAATGAAAGTCTAATGTAAGCAATGCTAAGCATTGCACAGGCCAGCTTAGGAGGTGTAAGCAATGCGTAGACCAGCTAACTCATTGTGCCCAGTGGTATACCCCTTTAAACAATGCCAACTTGAGGAAAGCAGGTTTGCCCATAGCTTAGCCTTTTCAAAACCGGCCAATCACGGAAAAGTGCAGGAAATCGGTCCTACTTAAACCCAAGAGGCGGGAATGCATCTCTTAACTGGTTGTAGTTTCCCCTTGCAGGCACTATGGTAGTAAGGGGAGAAGGAGTGTGCTTCCTGGTGCAGTGCTGGTGCATCCAGGAGTCCAAGGTCATGGCAGGACTCCTAGTTAAAGACCATGCACAGAGACTGCTGCAGGGCCAGCACCAGGGCTCCCAATATAAGGCGGAGGCTTGGGACCATCTCGCCCGTGACCTCACCAGTGCCACTGGCATACTCCGAACTGGTGAGCAGGTCAGACACCACTATGCCGACCTGAAGCAGTGGAAGGGGGACCTCTTGGAGGAGTGGTTCCAAGATGCTAGAGTGACAGGGGATGTTCCAGACGTGTGTAAGAATCACCTCAGTATGTGTGTAATAATTGCCATCTCAGGTATATCATAGATAGGTATGGCTAAATATTCCTCTTATGACCCCCTCAGCTGCAACGGAGTGGGCCGCAAACCAGGAGGCCCACATCAGCCACCTGGCGAAGTTGCGACATGAGGCACGTCAGTAATACTCATGCATTTACTGTCATAGGAAATAAAAATATAAGTAGTAGTAAATTAATTGCTAGTATAAAACCTGTATTGTTCAAGGCAAGTACTGCATACACTAGAGAATATGGCAGGAAGAGTCTCATATTGTTTGTATGTCAATAAAAGTGTAATATCCTGACAAAACAGGTCTAACTGCTGGACTGCATGTGTATATTCTGCTATCATATGGTAATGTAGATTTGCAAACATGTAATAGGACTGTTGTATTAAGCACTGTTAACCACACCATGCAACATAAACTGAATGTGTAGGAATGCCTGTATATGACAGGTGTAATCCCCAGAGGCCATTTAGTACAACTGAGAGACACATAGACAGTAAACAGGTAAAATGCAGACAACAAAAAACAAGTAGCATATGCAACTGAGATGTGAGCTGTTGTTTTTTTAGCACACACAGTCACGGTTCGAATCCTGCCAGTGGTAGTAGTCTGCATACAGAATCATACCCCACAACTGTACAGATATGTCCAGAATGTCTATTAAAGTGGCCCATATCTATTGCCTATCAACCTGTCCCCCTGGGAAATCAGTGGGATGATCCCAGATGTATAGGCAGCAAACAGGAAATACAACTGATTGACACACATCTATGACAACAAACCTGGCACACTAGCAACTCCCCAATACCTTATGTGACTAAGAAGCCACATATGTCCCATTTATACCCCAACCTCTTAAGCTGTGGTCAGAGTGTGTACAGTAACAGAGTAAGATGTATGTGCATAATAGTAATGTGGAACCTGGTACTGTGTGTGGGAACATTCAGGTAGTGCTAATAAACATTCCTCCCACAGGTCTGTCAGATACCAACACTGTGCCCAGAAATACAAGAATGATATGCAGTTGCTCTGAATAATGAGGTATTACACATCACTGTCACCCACACTGTCCTACAACATATAACTGTCTAGGAAATCTGTATAAGAGTGTTGTAATACAAGGTCAGAATGCATAAGCACAGGGGATTAATAAGACAGAAAGTAGATTGGAGATATACAGCAATATCAATATAGCAGACACAGCTGTGATGGACAGTGTTTAAGTTGTAGCAGACACAGCCATGATCTGAATCCTAGGAGTGGAATTAGACTGCATACAGATTCATACCCCACAACTGTACACATGAGGCCAGAATGTCCAGTATATGTGCCCATATCTGCTGCCTGTCCCCCTGGTAAGTCTGTGGGATGATCCCAGATGTGTAGCCAGCAAACAGGGAATACAAGTGATTGTCAACCATCATGAGAACACACCTGTCACTGTAGCAACCCCCAAAACTGTTAGGAGAGTAATATGTCTTATCTACACTTCCATGTTGTCAAGCTGTGACTAGAGTCTGTACAGTAACAGAGTGAGATGTATGTGCATAATATTAATGTGTAATCCAGAACTTTGTGTGGCAACAGTCAGGTAGTGCTAACAAACATTGCTCCCACAGGTACGTTGGATACGAACACTGTGCTGAGAAATACAGACCAATATAACCTGTACTGGTACTGTTCACACTGGTATTGTATGGGATTATGAGTGTTGCAGTTTCTCTGAATAATAAAGTATCACTGGTCACTGTCACCCACACTGTGCTACATAATATAACTGTGGAGAAAAACATGTATATATGTTTGTTAGGTCACTAAAGGTGGAAGAGGGCAATATTCTAGATATGTCCCGGCACACCAGCATGTGGTCAACACATGGCCAGAGTCTGTGCAGAAAGAGTTGGATAGCTATGTGCAAAACAACAACCCAGAATCCAGGAGTATGTGTAGAAACAGTTAGTTAGTGTTAACAAACATTCCCTCCACAGGTATACCAGGTAAGAGGTGTATACTGCAGGTAAATCTGGTTCATGTGTAATGATGATGACAGCCATATCAGTGACCAAACTAAGGCTATAGGGTAGTATAGTAAGACTTGTAAGGTACAGATAACAGTACTGTCTAGGAATGTAATGTGGACTATAGGAATATGCTGCTTGCTAATTGACATCTCCCCCGCCCCCACCATATCTCTAACAATAATCAACATACCCACCCCAACTGGTATGTAATGACTCTGATAATGTCCATTTGTTTGATAAATATTTTCATGGTTCCCATGCATGTGCTATATGGAATAATTCCAACATTGGTGGCATGGTGCCATCAATGTACCTGCATGCTGTTCTTATCACCACTGTGGTCCCATATATGCAAATATTCTGTTTGCTATGCAACTGTTCTGTATCTGGTGTCTGGGTTAATGAGAATATCTATGCATGCTGTTATACCTAACCCTGGAATGTGCTGACTATTACTAACCCATATATGATGATGAAATCTAAACACTATAGCACGCTTGGGAAGGCCGGTCCTAGCAGACCCACCTGTCCCACCTCAGCTGGCCGTGGCACCGGGCACCAGAATGTCTGGGGCCCAACCTTGGACCTCCCTGTCCGTTGGTCGTGCACCACCTTTGGGTGGAACCACCTCAGGGAATGGGGCTAGCCCATCCCAGGAGTGGGCGCGGATAAGCACCTTTCACCCATCGCCAGGTCGGGGTCATGGTGCATAGAGCAATCAACAAGCAGTTCGGTGATCTTCTACACCAGCTTGAGGGCCCCACAGCTCAGCCCCCAGCACAGCCATCTTCAGGGCTGTGAAGGTGCTGTGGTGACTGCCCATGGATGGGGCCCTCGGTCCCACTGTTACCACGAGGGGGCTTTTGGGCTTCCAGTATCCCAACACCCCTCCCCATCAAGGTGTTTACCCCCCAGATGTGTCATATACCGCCCCTGTAAGAGTCTTGTGTGTTTTGTCTGTTAACCTACCCAACCTACCTCCCCAAATATACCTACTATCCCTCCCCAACATCCCACTCTCACCTGAAAAAAAGAAAAAAGTGCAATCTGTTCCCACAAAAAAATCTCGCCCCATACATAGCTGTCCATTTTGCACACATGTCCACTGGACATGTAATCCGGTCTTATTGGCATCACAACTTATTATTGTCTTCCTCACCCCTCTCCCAGGGTTTGAGTGTCCAAATCTACCTTCAAATTCAGTATATATGCACAGCTGTTGCAGTAGAAGAAATGGGCAGCTAAGGACATTCCCAACAGCCTTTCTGCACATCCCTGGCTATTTTCCCTACTGTCTTTCCCTCTTTGTGCCCCTTTTTCACCACTTCCTATTAACCCTTTTTTTCTTTTCTTTTAAAGAAATTAGCGTGGGGGTAAGTGGGAGTAAGCACTTTTAAGCAGCAGTAAATGGGTCTAAGCCTGTTTGTGCGGGGGTAAGCAATGCCTATACTGGTTGAGCAATTTAGAAGCTAACAGAGTATCAGAAACTGTAACCAGAAGTTAGCAGTGCTTACCTCCACACAAACACACGCAAACCCACTTACAACTGCTTTAAAGTGCCTTAATCACTCTGTATCCAACGGCCCTTGTTCCGCCCACCAACAAAATAAACAGCCACTGCAAGCCTCAAACCCAGGACAATGCACACCATAGACAAAGTGATTTACCACTAAACCATGCCAGATATACATAACCCTGATGATTTCAAAAACATATCATCCAGCCCAGTCATTAAACAGTACAGAAAATGTAGTCCAACATTTAGATGTATGTGTGTGTGTAAATATATTACTATCTGAACAGGTACAACATATCTATATATGTATATGCATATATATCTATATCTATATATATATATAAAGATATACATATATAAATATATAGATACATATATATATATATATATCTATATCTATATATGTATATGCATATATATCTATATCTATATATATATATAAAGATATACATATATAGAAATATATATGAACATATATTCATGAAAATGCCTACATCAACACATATATATGCCTACACCTATATGTCTACATATACACAACAAGTTACATATATGTAAGCAGATATATATCTATGTAGGTATATACGGACATAGTTTTATATATGTAAGCAGATATATATATCCATATAGGTAAATATGGACATACATGTGTAGATATCAATGGGAGAGTAACTAAACTAAATCATATATGTCCACATGCACCGTTAATGGGGTGAGAGGCCCCAAACAATATACGTCTTGTACGATTGGGTACACCCACCAACCCATAGCCAAACACGTCCGCCCTTCAATACTCTACCAAGAGTTGCAGATCCCATAACCAGGTCCAGACACAACATGGGTACATGATGTTAACAGTACTATATCCCACCTGTATGATGTCAGGCTGGTATTGGTAACATATAATGCAATACAGTCTTGCTCCCATAGGAAATGTATAATGTGGAAGCTATCAACATCCCCAGGATACATATACACAGACACATATATGCAGATACAGATATACATACATATATATATATATATATATATATATATATATATATATATATATATATATATATATATATATATATATATATATATATACATGTGACTACACATACCCATGCAGAGGTATGTACAGTAAGATACTTATGTAGTAGGCGCACACAATATGGAACAGCCACTATGCCTACAGTTAACACCCTAACAACTGGACACTGGATGAGCCACGCATACAAATGACATTCGTTGCCTGTAACATATACCCACAGAGAGGTCATAGGATAAAACACCATCCACAGGTTTGCAGAAATGGAATACCTTTATTTGTGTACTATTACAGATTTATATGCCATGTCATATAGCTGTTCAAACACTGACATCCATATAAAAAAATAATGCAACTGTGAAACAGTTATACTAATAGAGTAGTTTTGAAAGGTCCACAACTGTTGCTGTCCAGGCCAAGCCCTTCAAATCATACAATAGTAAAGACAGACTGGGCCACAGGATACCACACAATCAACCGTAAGTGATGCAGGTGTGTAGTCCAGCAGCCTCTATCTACACTCTGTACACAATTACTAGGTGATAAAGACTTCAGTTGACCAAATGGGATGTAACTGTTACATAACAAGGCATAATTGACACCATCACAGGCACACTGGCAAACAGAACAGTCTATGGCAGGAGGCAGTAGGCCTGCAGTAACCCACTTTATGTAAGTAATGTCGAGAAAGGTGAAGTGTATGGTACTGTACATCCAGATACCTTAAGGCAGCTCACCTGATACCCCCACATTTTGTAACAGCCTATGTTATGTATGGTGCACCCCCCCTACACTCAATAATACTGGACCATACACCACTGTTAGATACACTGGCCTCTGGAGTGCAAATGGGCACACATGTATTGTGCAGGTGAAGCTCACACGTATATGGCCCCAGCCCACATATATGGCCCCAGCCCCACCGTATGTGTGGGGGATACAACAGCAGTGGACTGCTGGCAGGAATGGCAGTATGGTTTACATAAATGTACATATGTATCACTATTTGTATATGTGTAGACATATAATGCTCGGTATATGTATATATCTGGATGTGTACATGCATATCTATGTACATATACACACCCATCTATATATGTCGATATGTACATGTGTAAATATCTATACAGATATCCGGATAATCATATATACATATATATTCACCATATGTCCTGAGCATGAGGTGTAGCCCTACCTCAGCCCCTATAGTCCCAACTTCGAAGTGTAAGGGGATGTCAGGTATGTATAGCAGGTATATTAGTAGACTATTGCTACTGTAATAGGGACTGTCTTCACAGACATCGTGTGTGTGGGAGGTCACATCTGCTTTTCACATGTGCACCATTGGCTGCTGACAGACATCCTAATGACATTGTAGTACAGTACCGCTGCAAGCACGTAATGCTCCTATGGACTACAGCAAAGATATTGGCCAATAGATGTGGACATTCTGATGCACTCTGTACAGTCCATAGGCATACACAGAACCCCTTAGTGCAGAACATGTGGACCAAGCCTGACAATATGGATGTTAACAGCCATGTAAATGGGTATAACACACCTCATCATAAAAGGGTTCTCATCCAGGAAAAAAGAGGTCATTGTTCCCCTCTACTCGACACTCATTAGACCCATTATAGAGTACAACGCCCCTTTTGGAATGTACCTCACAAGACATCTGCAGCAGCTGGAAAGGCCACGGAAGTACCTCACAAAGATGATTACTGGCCTCAAACAAATGCCCTACACTGACTGCCTTAAAACCGCCAGCTTTACTCCGTAGCATATCGCCTACTCCGAGGTGATCTCTGCCTAACGTATAAAGCTATGTCAAACCCAGAGCTGTTGGACATGCTACACCTAAAGAAATCCCAATCCCTCCAAACTACGCACTCGAGGGACCTAAACCTTGTCATCACAATAAACAGGACATGCTGGAGGGATAAACTCCTGTCCTAGAGACTTCCCATACTCTGGAACAGGCTACCCATCTATGTCAAGCAAAGTTCTTCATAGGAACTCTTCAAGAAAAATCTTGATGAGTGGATGGGAAATAGGAAATACACCCCGGGGATCACTTCTGTGTCTCTGCTGGACAGTGGCACAGGAAAATAACTTTCTTGGGTGGCATAAGCCAGGGAACCTTGTTGGCTAGGCTTACTTAGGCCCTTGGGCCGATAGCCTAGTACCTACCTATGAACCTATGAAGTACTGGTATACATTCGCCCCCATAGGTTATACATTCACACACCCCTGTCTGTCCTGACGCATAATAACTGCTGGTACAGAGGTGCCATGGGCACATACTACCCACTAGATATTGACAAACATCTGTACAGCATCCCACCACTCTGTCTGACATACATGACTGTTAAGGGAGGCCTGGCAGCAGTACATCTGGCAAATATCTGGACATGACATCTCACTGGGTAAGTACACTAAGCTGCTAGGCATGTAACAAAGCACTGTGCAGGCAACAGGCAGACTGGCTCAACACTGGCCTACATCTCCTATGGAGGAATGCACATGTACCTGCATATATAGCAGGCTCTACAGGCATGTCACAGCACAGGGTAAGATACACCTGTGTGAAAGTGCATAACCACGACCAATGTGAACACAGCCACAGCCACATATGGTAAGCTAGCATAATATTACAGTATATGGACTATCTGTTCAACACCACCCTCATATGTGCCACTCACACACTAGCCCTACATATACTGGGCCACTACACAGTGTGGTCTGATGCCTGTCTGTGATAAGGGACATGTGTGTGTATGGCCCTCAAACATGTAAGCCAATACGGTAACATACAGTGGAGCAGCATGTAACATCAGAAAGGACAGGACCTAGTATGATGACATCTACCACAGTCTGTACACAGGCCATGATACATATTAACGACACACATGGTGTCAACATTCACTATAAGTACACAGACCTTAGTACTGTACAAACAATCACAGAATGTCCAAGTTATGTCATCAAATATAACCCCTACTGTACATAACGTGTAGCAGTCTGATATCTCACTGGCTTGTTATCAGATATGATGACACTAATTATGGTGTACAGCGCATATGCACATCTTAATGCATGACATATGTATAAAGGGTGACAGGGTTGTGGCTGGAAGCACATACACTGGGCCAGTATTGATATGTTGCTGTGATAACCTCATACATTTACTGTTGTAGCAGGGTTTGTCGCAACATATGTCCTATGAGGGATATGAAGTCAGTAACTGTCACGGCTTTCACCATCTACAGACTGCAGTCCTCACACTAACTTCTGCAGTTCACAGATACATGCTCTGTGGATAACACATGAAACCAAAGGCACAACACACTGCCCAGTCTGCAGATGACCCTACAGAAGGGGAGTCCTCATAAACATAGAACTGACATGGCAGGTATTAATACATGTAGGACAGCCATATCCGCACACACCCTGTTAAACCAACATTACTCCGAATGAAGTATAGCAGCACTTACAGTCTGTAGTCAAGTCAGCACATCCCCCTCCTGTGTGTTGGCCTGTTTCCACAGTGTATGTTGTCAGAGGTAAATCCCCAATCCATCTGAGATGCTGTTTGCCAAACAACAGATCGAGTTCCTGCTCACAGTGAATGAAAAGGCCCAACACCAACATGATGTTCCTAGATATTGGAGTGTGTTTCTATACTATTGGCTATGGGAATGTTACCACAGCTGTTCCACATGCAATCAGCTAGAGGAGAGCTGCAATTCATGCAGAGGCCATCAGCTGATCATGAGCATCACTTAAAATTCACATGGTGCTGCCTAAGCAAAGCAGGTGTAGGTATCCACATCCACCAGTGAGAGAGTGAGAGAGGCAGACAGAGGCAAAGACATGTCAGGGAGGGGTGGGAGAGTAAAACTTAAGCATGCTTGTGTCACACACCTACCAGCACAGGGTATCAAACCCCTGATGACTATGTAGTGCTATCACAGTTCTATGCAGTTATTGGATGTGCCACATAGGTTACCTGTTATTGAGCCCTCAGAACATATATGTGATGGTGAGTGACATCTGCAACAGGGATATGGTAGGTATACAGTAGGTGAAGTACATGCGCCTGTCTGCATGAACAGGTGCCAGCATCAACACAGCCACACTCTCACAGGGATGCACACACATTGACACACTTGACAGGGCCAGGATTACAACTCATCACTAGTGAGATTGCCACAACACATTACTGTGCAGGTATCACATGCACCACACGGGTCATACAGAGGTTATATGGACAAAGGGTATGGGGAGGTGTCTGACATCAGACAGCATGCTTCAGTATGCCAGTGGAGGTTGTAGTGAGTGTGGATGTGATCATATGCATCATACAACACACACACACAAACACACAGGGTGCCAGTACTGACATGCATGGGTGCATTTCTGCATGGGTGTATGGTGGTTGACTGTGCCAGATGGCTATACAAGACTAGGTGATGGGTATACCTTGGCATCAGGCCACATGACAATGGCCTACATTGTGGCTCAGGGCTGTAGTTTCTGCATTTGCCCACACAGGTGGGTAATGTAGCCACCATCCAGTCACCTGGGTGACTATTTTGTGGCCAATGCTGGGCATCACTTGCCATGTATGTGTTCCTTAGCCCATGACATGGACGGTGTCTGGGATGTGCATACCTCCCACATGCATGTACAGTGACATGTGGAACTGTACCTGGGTTGTCTGGCCCATGTTGTGTACACAGATTATCATCAGATGTGCCAGTCTTGGCCACCTGTGTCGGGAACTGGTAATGGACAGCAGGTTTACCCTGCACCTACATTGATAGAATGCTTACAGCATTCCCTGGTGTCAGTGGCATCTGTCCATACAGAGCATGTTTTCAGGCATGGTATGTCCTTTGTGGTTCACATGTGATGGCACCACAGGTGTTGCAGGTGTCCAGCGGGGAACATGGGGAAGGTGCACTGTCTGCATGTATGTGCCTATTAGACAGATGGACAGGGTGCCATGCCCTCTGTAGCCCACTGCAGTCACTCCGTAGTTACTATCAGTGGCCAATATGCAGTGTACTACCCACATATTGACTGTTGCCTAGGCATGTGTGTGTGTGTGTGTGTGTGTGTGTGTGTGTATATATATGAGACATGGGTTGAGAGTGTGCTCTGGGTAATACTTGGGTTGCTAAATGTGATTGTCTGGCCTTGATGTCACATGTATGGGTATGGATTTGCACCCCAGACTCTCAGCTATTTCATATGTGTTATCCCTGTGCGGTGGACATTGTGATATATATTAGGGCCACCATATAAGAAATTTGCAAAACCCGATCCACATTGGGCCCAGGTGTCACACACTCACACAAGTTACAAACACATACACACACCTATCATGTCTAGGATTAGAACCCCAACCTAACTAGTTTATTACACTACAGCACTACACAGTTATAGTACGGGCCGCAGAGTTTACTGGAGTACTCCTTCCCCAATTGTGTATATCACATTGGATATCATCAGCAGGATTGCCAAAGTAGGACATTCGAATTGTAGTGAGTGTGGTTAGGCTAAAATGCATTGCTCCCTACACAGACAGTGGCACACACAAAACATCCACAACTGACATGTGTGGGTATAGAATCCCTAACAGAGGTCTATATCACACTACAACCTGGAGCTATTATAGGATGCACCATTGGGATTGCTAGAGAGAACTCCTTTCCCAAAGGTGTATTTCACATTGGATGACATCAGCAGGATTGCCAAAGTAGGGCATTTGAATTGTAGTGAGTGTGGCTAGGCTGAAATGCATTGCTCCCAAAACAGACAGTGGCACACACACAAAACATCCAGAACTGACATGTGTGGGTATAGAACCCCTGACATAGGTCTATATCACACTAGAGCATGGAGCTGTTATAAGACTCACCATGGAGATTACTAGAGAGCAGGATTGTCAAAGTAGGGCATTCAAATTGTATGGAGTGTGACTACCTAAAAAAGTATTGCTCTCTACACAGACAGAGTCAGACAGACACACAAACAAACACACTTGCCAAGTCTGGGATTAGAACTCCTACCTAACTAATTTATCACATTACAGCAGTATGCAGTTATGGCACATGCTATGGAGATTACTGGGCTACAACCTTCCCAGAGGTGTATTTCTAGGTGAATGACATCAGCAGCCTTTCCAAAGTAGAGCATTTCAATTGTAGGGAGTGTGACCACCCTAAAAAGCATTGCTCTCTACAGACACACACACACACACACACACACACACACACACACACACACACACACACACACACACACACACACACACACACACACTTGCCAAGTCTGGGATTTAAACTCTTACCTAACTAGTTTATCGCACTACAACAGTATGCAGTTATAGGATGTGCTACGAAGACTACTGGGCTACAACCTTCCCAGAGGTGTATTTCTAGGTGGATGACATCAGTAGCCTTGCCAAAGTAGAGCATTTGAATTGTAGGGAGTGTGACTACCCTAAAAAGCATTGCTCTCTACACACACAGACACACACACACTTGCCATGTCTAGGATTAGAACTCTTACCTAACTAATTTATCACACTACAGCAGTACACAGTTATATGTAGATTACTGGGCTACAACCTTCCCAGAGGTGTATTTCTAGGTGGATGACATCAGCACCCTTACTAAAGTAGAGCATTTGAGTTGTAGGGAGTGTGACTACCCTATAAAGCATTGCTTTCTACACAGAGACAGACAGACAGACACACACACACACACACACACACACACACACACACACACACACACACACACACACACACACACACACACACACACACACACACACAGTTGCCATGTCTGGGATTAGAACTCCTACCTAACTAGTTTATCACACTACAGCAGTATGCAGTTATGGGACATGCCATGGAAATTACTGGGCTACAACTCTCCCAAAGGTGTATTTCACAGTTGATGACCTCAGCAGGCTTGTCATAGTAGGGCTATGGGGAGGGCAGTGGGTGTACATGGGCCATAACCCATTCATCTAGGGGTTGACACGCCACATGTGGGCACAGACTGGGTCATATTTCACAGGTATACAGCTGCTAGATGACTACTTCCTTGTACAGTCATGTTGCACAGCTAGCACATGCACCACATAGTCTGTAATGCTGACAGATACCGGTGGCTAGTATCTGCAGTGAGTGACATCTGACCCTCACGTGGTTGTGGCCCTTTGGCTGTGTGTTGGGTGGGACAGGCCTAGATGGCTCTTTGTCACAGTCACCCTCTTCCACACATCTATGTATGTCTACCTTTGGCTTATTATAGTGTATTTTCCTTACAGATATGCCTGTATTCCTATCCACTGTGTGTGCAAAGCATGAGTGGTGCATACTGAGGAGTGTCTGCACTAACATCTGCGGCTGCCAGATATGTCTGGTCCACTGGTGTTTGCAGACATGGCCTTCATGTGTTTAAGTGTGTGAGCATGTCCAGTATGACCTTTCAGTATGTTGTTGACTGACATTGCCTTCATTTCTCTAAGTGTGTGGGCATGCCCAGTATGCCCGTCTGTACTGAATATGTGGATTGAGTCAAGATAGTTTGTACTGCAGTGCTGACTTTTGTTTTGTACACCTACAGGTAGCATGCTGTCTCTGCAGGGTATCCGTTGATCATTTTGCATTGACTGCTACTACATTTCTGCATAGGATGGGGGCACACCTGACTATTTCTACATTACTACACAGGATTGGGGAGCACACCTGACTGTTACTAGATTTCTACATAGGATGGGGGCACACCTAACTATTTTTACATTTTTACACAGGATTGGGGGGAACACCTGACTGTTATTACATTACTACGTAGGATGGGGGGCACACCTGACTATTTTTACATTTTTACATAGGATTGGGGGGCACACCTAACTATTACATTACTGTGTAGGCTGGGGGGCGTACTTGACTATTTCTACATTTCTACACAGGATTGTGGGGCACACCTGACACTTATTAAATTACTGCATAGGATGGGGGGGCCCACCAGACTATTTCTGCATTTCTACACAGGATTGGGGGGGGACACCTGACTATTACATTACTATGTAGGATGGGGGGCATGCCTGACTATTTCTACATTTCTACACAGGATTGGGGGGCACACCTGACTGTTATTACATTACTATGTAGGATGGGGGCACACCTGACTGTTTCTACATTTTACACAGGATTGGGGGGGGGCACACCTGACTATTACATTACTATGTAGGATGGGGGGGCATACCTCACTATTTCTACATTTCTACACAGGACTGAGGGGCACATCTGACTCTTATTACATTACAGCATAGGATGAGGGGCGCACCTGACTATTTCTACATTTCTACACAGGATTGGGGGGCACACCTGACTCTTATTACATTACAGCATAGGATGGGGGGGCCACACCTGACTATTTCTGCATTTCTACACAGGATTGGGGGGGGCACACCTGACTGTTATTACATTACTATGTAGGATGAGGGAGGGGCACACCTGAACTTGTACACATTTGCTAGGACTGTACTGGTATGTCAGGTACTCAATTTCATTCTGTAGTCTTACCTATCATGCTAACTAGAGGCATACCAGTGTACTACAGATCTTAGCTTTTATTTACCTACATATTATTTCTGACTTCCTACCCTTCAGAACTGACATCCCACTGCCTGACCTGCTATAGTCTGCCTGTGTAGGCCTGGGGGGTTACCCATAGGCCTCATTCAGAGGCCATAGCACAGCCTTTGTTTGTGTTTGTCTACACCTGTCCTTCTGGCTGTGACTGTTGTTGGGTATGTGAACCCCTCCCCTGACTGGCATGTGTGAGTCACTTACCTTGTGGGTGTCCCAGTATTAAGGGTGGTGCTGCAAGGCTGCCTATGTCAGATGCACATAGTACACTCCCTACACATGGTTAAGCACAGGTAGTGTAATGTTTAGCATCCCTTTTACTGTATGTGAGAGTCAGAGAGAGGTGTTATTCCCTGGGTCCCTCCTGTGTCAGTGTATGTGCTATGCATTGTCTCTTTGCCAAGGCCAGGGAATACTGGGCATGCCTCCTTCTGCCTACTGGGGCAGGCTCAGATTGTTCCTCCTCTGAGTCACTCTGTGCCTGTGCAGGCCTTAGCAATGGTGGGGGGGTTGTGTGGCCCTATCCCATGCTGTTCCTGCTGCAGCTGTTTCCACAGGATCATATAGTGTAGCATGGCACATAAACGAACAATCTGGGTACATGTAGCTGGTGAGTACTGTAAGGCTCCATCAGATGTGTCCAGGCAATGGAACTGTGACTTGAGCATCCCAAGCACACACTCTACTATAATTCTGGTCTGTGTGTGTGCCTCATTATGGAGTTCTTGTTCGGGTGTGTGTGTATTTCTGGTGGGTGTCATCAGCCACAGCTCCAGTGTGTATCCAGCATCCCCCATTAGGTGACCATCAGGGATGTCCCCATTGGCAAATCTCTGCCAGATGTGGGAATCGTGATAGCTTCCAGGGCAGCCAGCACACACATTCATTATTATGCCCTGGGCATCGCACATGACCTGGCAGTTGATGGAGGGGAAGCCCTTGCAGTTGATGTAGACCCTACCCCACTCACCGGGTGGTATTTTGATGCATATGTGCATGCAGTCTGTAGCACTCACTACCTCAGGGTATTCTGCTATTTGGTGGAACATTTGCATATTGCTGGCCAATGCCTCACGGGTGTTGGGGAAATATACGTGCTCACCGATATGTGCTGACATGGCATCTAGGAACTGGTGGAGTACCCTGGATGTTGATGCCTGTGAAATCCCCATCATATCCCCAGTTGGCCTTTGGAAGGTACCTGTAGCTAGTATTCGTAGGCCTACACATACCTTGGTATCCACTGTGATGGGTTCCCCTCTGTTAGTTCTGTGTGTCAGCTGTGGCCAGCACAGATCAACAATTTGCTGTAAGAGGTCCCTGTCCACACTATAGTGCTCCACTATTTTCAGCTCATGTAGCCCCTGGTAGGTTACCCTGGGTCTGTACACTCTTCTCCATCTCCTCACTGTGGGTTGGTCGACAGCATTCACATCCTCACCACCCTCAGCCTCTTCCACAAGTTGTTGCATGATAGTTATTGTAGCCCCTATCACTTTGCTGTTGTGAGTGTTAAAAGTTCCCCGCTTGTTTACATCGGTAGTGTAGAGTGTGGGAAAAAACAGAGGGGAAGGTGTTTGCATTGTTTATAGTAGTGTTCTGGGCTGGGCTGGTCTGCTGCCTGTGTAATTGGCTGATTCTGATACATTTCACCTGCCAGCTATGCTAGTTCTCCTTGGTTACCTTCCTACTGCTGTTTTCCCTTCCCATTGCCTTCCTGTTTAAGCACGGGGGCATGCACGCAAACAGAGTGCACACATTTGCATACTGCTGCTATTTCCTGGTTTAAATGTTTTTTTCTGCCTTTAAAACCCAGTGCGTGGCACGCACACCCGCTTAGGCATTGTAAAGAGTGCTAGGCAGGTTTAGATACACCCCATAGCTTAGCTGTGCTAAGCTAGGAGCAACCCCTAGCCACAGGGCTACAATCTGCTTACAGTATGCCTGACACCCCCCATGGCTTGCACCAAACTATTCTTACTCTTACACTGTTGGGACCTGACTCACATGCTGGGGAAAACTGGGATTCACTATCCTTCCCTTCATTTGCATAGGATTGCCTGCTAATGCATAGTTACACGTCTCACAGTGAGCCTCTCCTCTTAGCAACTACTACTCACTGGCCATGTTGTCTTCTGCCTGCCATTGACTTGCATGGCAGAATACTGATTTTAGTTAGAATGCTTAATTTAGGTTCATTTCTGCAGATAGCATTAGTCCCACACAGCCGGTTGCAAGCTTCCTGGATTGCAAAATCACCTCATTTGCATAGATTTCTCCTGCAAATGGGGTGATTTGCATACAGGGGCTTGGTACGTGCAGGATTAGTGCAGGAGTGCTCGTGCATGCCCCTGCAGGCTGTTCCTGGATCGCATGGCAGACATATTGCCTGCTTGAGCTCCTGCACCGATCTTGCATGCCGTGCAAGCTATAGAGAATCTGGGGATTAGTCTCCTCATGTTTCAAAACTTTCACTACGTTCAGGACTTGTGAGGTCAGCAGACATGTATGCAGTCCCACAATTGCAGATCTATACAAGTAATCAATTTCAAGGAGGTCCATACTTCTTTCAGAACGGGGAATATATAGTCTTGGCATAAGCTGATTTTTATAAATCATTTCATGAGCATGAAACATCCTTTTTGTTTTCCTGTCCAGCCAATCCACCTCCTTTTGAGGCCAGTCAGTCACCCTAAAACTGTAAGTTAGGACAGTAAGAGTAAATTGGTTTATAGCTTGGACTTTGTTCCTAGATGTCAATGCTGTTTTCAGTATTAATTTTAGTCTTGTAAAATATTCCTAAATTTTATTTGCATTTGTTCATGTTTTATTGTTCATCTTTCATCAGTTCCCAAATATTTATACACTCCCTCTTGTTCAAGTTCTTTTATAACACATTCCTGTCCCAAACTGATGTTTTCTTGGTGCTGCAGCTTTCCTGCTTTAAAGATTGGCTTTACACATTTATCAAGACCAAATTACATTCTTATATCATCTAAAAAGTTTTGACCACTTGCAGTTGTGCTTTCAGTTCCTCATATGATGAACTATACAGTTTTAAATCATCTACAAAAAGAAGATGAAAAGTCTTTACACTCTGTTGTCTTCTGAGACCCAAATTGTATCCATGACCTAATTTTTTAAGTAGATTAATGGGTTAAGTGGAAGACAAAAGAGCATTGGTGACAGAGTCACTCTGGAATATCCCCCTTTAAATTTTTATCCCTGGAATAATAATTTGTCCTTTATCATGGCTTGATTGCAAAGTGGTTTGCCACTATTTCATAGTCACTGTAATGTAATCAATCAGTGTAGGGTATATTTTATACATTTTTAAGCACTCTTTTATCCATGAATGTTGGATACTGTTAAATGCTTTTTTTGTAGTCTATCCATGCCATACTTAGATTCTTTCAGTTTTTACAGTTTTCCATTATGACTTTATTTAACAACAAATGATCCTTTTTTCCATATGATCTTTTTTGTTACTGTTTTGTTCTATTGCCATGGTTGAGTTTTCCTCTAAATGACTACAAACTGTGTCAGCATCAATTCCAGTGTTTCCTTTATACATCACTGGAAGGCAGATTATTGGCCTGTAGTTTTTAGGGTAGCTTGCAGGTTCACTCTCAAGCAGAACCATTGTTTTTCCTGTTGTTAACCAGGATGGTGTCTGTTTGGGGAGCACATATAAATAGTTCTTACTCATGGCTAAATCTTCAGGTAAAGATGCAAATACTTTTAGCCAGAAGTTAGGTACTGCATCTAGGCCTGGGGTTTTCCAATTAGGGGCTTTTCTTAACTTTGTTTCAATGTCTCTGGCCGTTTCTTCATCCCATTTCATATGCTGTACATTTGAACTTCTTAACCTTCATTTTACTTCTTCTATCCATTTAGTATGTTTGATATGTTCCACAGGATCTTCATAGATATTTCTCCAAAATGTATCTATTTCTTATTTTTTGGTGGTGCTTTAATTCCTTTTGCCTTGTTTCCCAGTTCTCTATAAAACGTTTTGGGTCATCAATAAATTGCTTATTTTGTACTTTTCTTTATATGTATTTGCTTCTTGTGCTATATTCTCTTTAGTTTCATTCTGGGCCATCTGTTGCCCTTTCATATTGGGACTCACTGGCCTATCACTCCACAACACTGACTGTGTCAGAGCTGTCAAAGTTTCTTGTTCCTTCCCTTGCTGTGCAACTCCAACTGAACTTTTGTACTGGTTTCCTATGGAAGGCTCCAAAGTATCTTCATATGGCAACTGATCAGATGTTTCCCACTCCACTGGATTCTCCTTAATTTGGGGATCCATTTCTCTACCCTGCTGTGATATTATCAAAGCTGGATTTTCTACAGTAAATCCTTCACTTTGCAAGTAATCCATAACCTCAGTTTCTATTTATTTAATTTCTATATTACTAATCCCCTTTTATACTTTTCTTCTTTGTTTTCTTTTTGTTTGTTATGTAAAATGTTCCTTATCCAGATGCCTTAGTCTGTATTTCTCTTTAAATATCTTTGGCACTGCTCTTTTTGTATTGCTTAGTTTTGCTTTCTCCTTAGCATAAATATTGCATCATATTAAACCTCTTTCTCTTTCACATGTCCAAATTTCCTTTTCAGATGTCTCATGCTCCTCCTGTTTCCCTTTTCTTGGGGGACTTGTTGCTCCAGCATGCTGTAATATAACCTCTGTTAGACTTTCTGCACTAAATCCTTCACTTTGCAGGTATTCTATAAGTTCAACTTCTATTTTTTGAAGTGAAACTTCTTATAGGATGGTATGAGAGCTCATAGTGTAAATGAAAAGTGAAATGGAAGTAGTTTGTCTGTTCTGGAACTAGTTTGACTTCCATACTTCTACTTCAGCTTTTCAAACACACATAATGGAGAGTTAGAGCGAGTGAGCGATCACACACACACACACACACACACACACACACACACACACACACACACACACACACACACACACACACACACACACACAGAGTGAAGAGTGAGAGCGAGTGATCCCACACACTGACAGTGAAAAGTGAGAGTGAGCGAGTGATCCCACACACACACACACACACACACACACACACACACACACACACACACACACACACACACACACACACACACACACAGTGAAGAGTGAGAGTGAGTGATCCCACACACTGACAGTGAAGAGTGAGAGCGAGCGAGTGATCCCATGCACGCGCGCGCGCGCACACACACACACACACACACACACACACACACACACACACACACACACACACACACATAGTGAAGAGTGAGAAAGAGCAATCCCACATAGTGAGGGTGATGAGTGAGACCGAGCGAGCGATCCCTGGCAGCCATATACACTGACAGTGAAGAGTGAGAGCAAGCAAGTGATTCCACACACACGCACACACAAACAAACACAAGCAGTGAGAGTGAAGCATGAGAACGAGTGAATGATCCCTCTCAGCCACACACACAATCAGTCAGACTAGCAAAATAACAAAATATGAGGCAAAAATCTGGACAGTCAGTAAAATTCTGGTCAACTGAGAGGTATGGATGACATGTCCAGGGCTTAAATTTCACTGGAGGTTGACAATTCCATAGATAGTATAACTCAGCATTGGTATGATTATCTTCATTCTATGTGAGGAAGTGGAACCTGAAATGGAATACTTAGATGTTTTCTTAACTATCATTTATGGCAGTCCACAGAGGCACTGAAAAAAATCATCAAACAGGGCCCTGGGTCTCCCTCCAAAACATACAATAGTTAGTGATACAGACTCCAATAACAGGAATAAAACAAGGAGATCAGTGATACATGAGTAAGACTAGGATATACATGGGGAAGAAGCAAAAGGGCAAGGCAAAAGCAACACAGTTAAAGAAACCTGGGCTGGGCCTGACACTGGCTTTTGTAGATCAGTACCCAGCTCTGGCAACATATAAACTTAAACAAATAAAGAAACATAGATCATAAGAAGTACACGTCTTTAAATCCAGGGAGAGGCACCTTAACATAAAGAAACATAGATGGTAAGGAATGCACTTGTCTTTAAATCCAGAGAGGGGCACCTTCACTTCTGACTTTGAAAGCAGTTGTAGCAATGTGTGACAGTTACAAGATCATGCTATATACAAAACAATGAATGGGTTGTAACTATAATGTGAAACACACTTTATGGCAGGAATAGGGAGTGTAAAACAAGTGATCAAAACAAGGAGGAGACAATGCAAGTTAAGATCACCCTGAAACTAGAAATATTGTCTCTGCTCTCTAGTGGGTGGGGGAATAAGAAAACAACAAGAGTTATTCAGAGGATGGAACAGAAATGAGGGTGTATTGTTTAATTGGGACTTTAATATACTGCATGTTGACTTATTTAACTTGCCTGCATTTGAATTTAAAACCCCAGACATACTCGATACCTTACAAAGGACAGGAAGGCAGGCTTTGAACAACTATCATACAAATCTGTTAAAAGAAAATATATGTGCATGGCCGCTACCTACGTTAGAAGTGAAACTTCTGTAATGAAGTGCAAAACTTAACACACACCACAGACACACCCCGTTTTCTAAATCAATACATTTTCACACTTCATTACAGAAATTTCACTTCTAACATGCGTGGCGGCCATGCACATTTTTTTAAACTTTTGTTTTACTAATCTTCTATTCTATACTCCCTCTTTGTGCTCTTATGTGAAATTTTCCATATCTGGATGCTGTTGTCTGTATTTCTCTTTAAGTATCTTTGGGGCTGCTTTTTTGTATTAATTAGTTTGGGTTTGCTCCTTTCCATAAATATTGCACCATATCAGATCTCTCTTTCTTCCCCATGTCCATATTTCTCTTTTATCTTCTTCTTCTTTTGGCTTTTTCCTGGTTAGGGGTCGCCACAGCGGATCACCTGTCTGCTCATGATTGACAGTGGAGTTTTACAGTGTCGAGTTGCCAGCCCGGCGCCCAACCTTCCACACACATATACACACACACACACACACACACACACACACACACACACATACACACCTAGGGCCAATTTAGAGTGCCCAATCCACTTACAGCATGTCTTTGGGACATGGGAGGAAACCCATGTGACCACAGGGAGGATATGCAGACTCCGCACAGAAAGCACCCCAGCCGAGAATTGAACCGGAGAACCTCTTGCTGTGAGGTGGCAACACTAACTGCTGCACCACCGTGGCCGCCCCCCATATTTTTCTTTTATACCTTTCATAAATCTCTAGATTTTGTTCTTTATATTTTCACACTTCCTCAGTCACTTCTTTTTCCAAATGGCCCAAGGTTTCTTGTTCTATATAATGTTTTTCCTAAATATGTTGTATTAATGAACACAAATTGTTATTTGAAGCTTCTGACAGTTTTTCTTGTGCAAGTATTTTTTTCTCCTCTAATTTCTTTCTTAATCTATTCATATATATCTTCTGTCTGGAAATTCTGTCCTTCTTGTATAATAGTAACAGTTCATAATATCTTTCTTATCCTCATTAGTCCACTCTTTTATCTTTATGGCTCTTTTTTGGCCTATCAGTTTTTGTGATTTTTGTGGACTACTACTTCCTTCTACAAGAGGGGGGCCATCCTCCCCCTGGGCCTGTCCTAGCCCCACTGCAGGAATGTTTTCATGACTTGAGGTTTCTACACTGTTATTTTTCTCTATTCCTGGAACCAGTACACCTACCAGGATTGGGCAATTTTTTTTATCTTGCGTCTTGTGCACCCTGCTATTTTTTTTTTTTTAACATACTTATGTTCATGATAAATTCTATATTAAATACAGTCTATATATCAGTGTCATATTGGTGAGATTTTGTGAAAAACAGGGTCCACCTTGAGAAGGTACTCACCAAAACTTGAGGATGATTTCAATTCCAGCAATACTACTCTCCTTTGCTTGCTGATTTATCATCTCAACATTTGGACCATTTGGCAGAACTTATTATGGGTCAAGGGTTATCTGTGTTGTGGTTTGTATAATTCTAAAATATCATAAGGAGAGTTTAAGTTATTATAGACTGCTCAAGTACTGCATTTAGTACGGGACATCTGTCTTGCCATTATCCATCTTTTACACTTCAGATACTCCACATTTTTTTCAAATGTTCCAACTATTTTAAACTCTTATTCATTCTGACAACCTATTCCACTTGCTTTCCTCCTTCTCAGTGAAAAAAAATTCCTAATGTGAAGATTGAACTGTTTTGCTTAATATACTGTCATGTTCCTTCCTATCAGCCTAATCCGTTACATTTTCCCATTAGTATGTTGTTTATCCCTATCATGTCCCCTCTCATATAGGATCATTGGAGGTAACTAGGCTATCGGCCCTAGGGCCCTTACAAATCTAGTCAAGTTCAACCCTTATTTCCAGGGGTGTCTTTTTCAAGCAGACCAAAAATCAGCACCTATTGGCCCTGTCCAAGAGGGAGACATGGGGTGAATTTCTGATTACTCATCCAATCATCCAAATTACACTTAAATATGGTCAATGAGGGGCTTTGTTTAACATGAATTGAAAGTTTGTTCCAAAGGTGAGGTAACCTCTGTGAGATAAATCTGTCCCTCCAACAAGTTCTGTTGATGTCAGATACTAGGTTAAGGTCCTGTGACCCGTGTACTATTTGACTTATGAATGTGCAGCATTTCCATTAAAGCAGGGTCAGAGATTGCTTTATATGCTAGGCACAGGTTGCCTCTGAGTAGTCTGTATGAGACAGAGTAAAGTGACAGTGATTTCAGTCTGTTCACATATGACAGATGATGAAGACCCTGAATTTTCTTTGTGAGCAACCTTTGTGGTCTCTCCAATTGCTGCAGGTGTTTGAAAAGGTACATACCATAGGGACCACTGTACTTTATTATTGGCCTGATGAGGGAAGAGTACAGGGGGGTTATAACCTCTTTTTTCTAGAGCCAATGTCCTTACTTATGAGATGAGCAATATAAAATACCCTTCTTACCACTGTGGAGACATGGTGATCAAAGATAATGTTGCTGTCAACCTGTGTGCCCAGGTCTCTCACCACTGAATGCATGCTTAGGCTATTGCTATTGATATTGTAGTTTGCAGGAACATCTCCTTTGCCAAAAGGGATGATAATGCATTTTTTGCATTTAGTTTAAAACCATGACATTGGCACCAATTAGTAGTCTGCGTAAGTCCTTCATGCAGGAAGTTGACTTCATTAGGGGTTTCAATGACCGCTCCCAGTTTGTAGTCATTAGCAAACTTTGTCAGCCATAGACCTTTAGTTTTTGTCTGTACTTTGGAGAATTAGATTTCAAACAGTAGGAGTTCCAGAACCGATCCTTCTGGAAGACCACTGGTTACGGGTCTGCTGGAGGTGGTGGAGACCCTATTTTGACCGTATGAGTTCATTCAATGAGCCACTTTGCTATCCACCTGACAATATATGGGTTAATAACCAACTGGGTGAGTTTATCAATAATGCCTGAGTGGAGAATTGTGTCAAAGGCCTTGGCTAAGTCTATGTAGGCTGTATGCATAGATATGCCTTTGTCTAGAACTTTGGTGACTGTCTCAAAAGAGTCCACCAAGTTTAAGAGGTATACTCTCCCCTTGACAAAGTCAAACTGGGGGGGTTGGGCATTTGGAGATTTCCTATATCTTTGTTGATAATTTATTTATTTACTTATTTGCATTTGTTTATTGGAATGGTCGACTGGGCCAGAAGTGCCCATTTTCAGTGGAGTCTCAGAGAGAAAAGCTCCACAGATAAGACATTTCACATAGAATACAGAATTTACATGAATAAAGACATTTAGTACATATTATTGGCAGCTTATACAATTGGTGAAAAAACAGTACTTAAGTAATCATTCTCAAATCAAAGATATTATACAAGCAATACAGAGTATATGCATGAGAACATTCCATATGAGTAGTTTTCAGCTAGCAAGATTTATATATGACACTTTATGCAGTGGGTGCAAAGCAGATACAGGAATTAATTAGAGACTAGGTACTTAAACATTTCACACATTTAGGAGGTGTAATAGTTGAGTGATAGGCTATATAAGTCCTGTTGCAGGAATCAGCAATGTTGGTGGATATTGTTGCAGATATAAGTGGTGGTATGATATTAAGGTAGGCTGTGAGAGTACCTGAATGTCTCTTCTGGTTCAATGGTAGGTCTATAAGGGTTAAGAAGAGAAAAAAGTAGACAGGAGGGATAAATAGTAGGACAATGAGGGTTAGTAGAGGAGTGAAGTGGACAGGATGGAGAGTCAGAATAAGTAAAAAGACAGGTGGATGTGAAAGGAGGATGCCAGAGTAGTAGAGTGGGGGAGAGAATAAGGTCCGTGATGATTCGCTTCATGGCCTTGCAAATTAGGTTGGTCAGGCTAATGGGTCTATAGTTCCCAGGGTCTGTGGATGCATGTCCTTTGTGCAAAGAAGGGATGAAGGTAGCTGCTTTCCATTTTGCTACGTCAAAGCCAGTGCTTAGGCTGTGATTGAAAAGCAAACCTAGTGGTGTTGTTAATTCCAGTTTTAACCCATGTAAACACAGACTGGGGTATTATCTGGTCCCATAGAGGCTGTATTTTTGGCCTTGGAGAGGATATTTAAGACATGCTCCTTAGAGATACTAGGTGGGAACAGGTGGTAGGGATGCTTTGGGGTATGTGTGGTAGGGACAGGGGTGTGAAGTTTTCACTGAATGAGTCAGCCAAGCAGGTTTGCTATATCCACAGGTTCTGCATATGTAGTACCATTAACTACAAGTTCAGTGTAAATCTGGACCTTTCCTTTGAGGTTACAGATGTAACTAAAGGATGCCTTATGATTGTCCTTAGTTAGGGAAGCTAATTTGGATTCATATTTAGCTTTGGAGGACTTCACAAGAAGTTTTACTTGCCTGTTTAAGTTGAGGAGGGAGTATTTCCAGTTTTGAGACCATTCCTTTCTACTCTTAGACAACAATTTCTTTCTCTTATTGTACATCTTGTTAATGGCTGATGTCCACCAGGCAGGTTTGTTCTTCCTTGAAGATCTTGCTTTGGTTCTATCAGGACTGGCAGAGTCAATACAATTGTACAGATGCTCATATAAAGCATTGGTGTATAACCCAGCATACGTGTCCATTCCATCAGTTGTGGGAGGGGCTATGAAGCTATTTATGGCATCTGGTAAGAGGTTGTAATTGGCCTTGGAGAAGTTTTTAGTCTAGTTGCTGCTAAGGGAGAGTCTGGTGTTATAGTTACTTCTAACGAGACTGATTTGTGATTAGATCTCACCATGGAGGGACGCACAATGGGGATGGTGTAGCAGTCCCTCATGTTGGTGAGCACCATATCCAGGATGTTTGAGCCCCTCGTGAGTGTGTCAACTCACTGGCCCAGGGCATTGGAGTTAACAAAGTCCAAGAACCTTTGGATAAGTGAGTTAGAACAAGTATAATTTACCCAGTCAATAGACTGTTAATTAAAGTCACCCATAACCAGGGAGTTTAGTTTTACCTTGATTGACTTAAGTTGGCTGAGTAGATGTCCTGATTCATGGACGGGGTCCTATAGCTGGCAATGACTTGAAGAGAGATCTTAGCAGCAGTCAATTGCACCTGCAGTAATTCAAAGGAATCTTTCTGTTTAACCAGTATAGTGGTGTGTTTGTATTTAATGAATATTGATAACCACCTCCTTAAGTTCTCACGCCTTCAGTTTGTGGTCTGAATGTGTGGAAATAATTGTAACCTCATATGGCAGAGATGCTGTCTGCAGCCTTAAACCAAATTCAGCAATTTGTACAAATGTCAGCATCTTTGACTGCTTCCAGTGAGAGCAGTTTCTGGTTTAGACTCCTATTATTTAGCAGCATAACATTGAGATTCTTTTTAGAGGGTATTTTTATGTTGGGAATTTTGTTCTTGTGACATTGCCTAAAAAAGCCACTGTGGGAGTGGCAAGAGCCTTAGCCAGTAATTGCAATTGCAGGGGGGACAGATGAAGACCATCTCTGGCAAAGCATACAGGTCTGTCGACCATGTCATCCCAGGCTGACAGATACTGGATCCCCTTTGAATGATACCAGAAACCAAGCCAATTGTTGAAGTCAATAATTTTTTGCTTGTATTGTGGCATCATCCTAGGTGACAGTAAAATGCTAATTAAGGCTAGGGACATGCCTGTCTAAGATACATAATCAGAGATCTCAGTCATATCTTTCTTCATATAGTCCAGTGAGGTATCTCTAAAGCCATTCACACCAACATGGAGTATGACACAGTCATAACAGTACCTTTTGCTGACAGACTTGAGTGCATGTGTGATGTGGCAGATCCTGGCACCTGACAGACAGCTAACCATGACCTTTTCCTTATCCAACCTAGTAAGAGGGACATCTGTGTGTTTCACAATTAAGTCGCCTATGACTAAAATGTTTGTTTTTGTGTTATGGCTTAGGGACTTGACTGGTGAGATACTGGTATGTGATATATTATGTGTACTATGTTCTGCATAGGATGTATTATGTGAAGTGTACTTGTGTTTGTGTTTGGGAGGTCTCTAATGTTTAAGTAAGCTTCTGGTAAGGACCTCCGCATATGTAGATGTATGTGTTGTTGGTTTGGTTGGTGCAGGAGGTGAGGTGTGCATGCTGACAACTTACTTAGTGGCAGATGTACTAACTGGTGAGTGATAAAGCTTGGATTCTAGGTTGTTAATATAGATGCATCTGTCATATATTGTATTTGTGTGGACTAGAAGAAGTGGGTTGTCAGTGTACATGAGGTAGTTCCTACATTGCCTCAGGATGTTCATGTTGACTAGGCTGGCTGGAGAAACTGTGGGAAATTGTTCATCCATAATGCTAGGTAAGTTAATGTGATCAGAAATGAGGAGAAGACAGGAAGGACCAGGTAAGACAGATGGACAGGAAAAGAGGTCCAAATAACAAAGTTTTAGTGGGTCATACTTGTGTTGGTACTTCAGAAGGTACACTGAAGGCTCCACCTAACCGTGAAGCACAATCACGTAAACGTCCAATGGAGAATGAGTAGTGCACTGTGGGAAAAATTAACAAGTAAAAGGTTTGTGTCTATAACCACCAATGGTGTCCAATAAAAAAGGTAAAAACTGAGCCCTCTTCCAGCACCCTTCAATCAGATGAGTTTTAACTGCACACTTCTGCCACAAGGGTGCAGGGGAACCCTCTCTAACAAAAGAAGGCTGGGTTAGTGCTCAGGTTATACAAACAGAATTAGCTCTGAATCTAGTCTATGCTACAGCAAACAAAATGAAACAGTTCAGTAAAAAACAGTTCAAATAAGCAGCGATATAGTAAAAATGCAGTTCAAAAGTGCAAAATACAGTGAAAAATTTTACTTATGTTTAGCATTGATCAACAGATGCCTTGGATTGATCAGGTAAATACAGCAGAGCAGTAGCTGGTTGTCAAACTCTGTGGAGCTTTGCTAAACCAAGTGCAAACCCGGTGCTTACGTAGCAAATGTGATCAAACTGATTTAAACAAATTAATCAATAAAAATCTTAAAACTGAGTTGGTTTCAGCACCCTTCAATCAGATGAGTTTTAACTGCACACTCCTGCCACAAGGGTGCAGGGAACCCTCTCCAACAAAAAAAGAGGTCAACTTTCCTAAATACCTACTCATATAATAGTGTGATTCTTAACAACTTTTCCCTGTACCCTTCCAGTAGTAGCTACATTCTTTTGGAAGGTGGTCTTCACATGCACTTTGCTTTTATATTGCTAGAAGAACTAACAGTAATAATCATGAGAACATTAGTAAAAGACAAGGCCATTGTGTTTAAAGAAAATATAGTTAAAGCACTTCTGTTAAAACATTCTTACTACCTTGATTCCACATTACATCCCCTCTTTGCACATAACCATAAAACTTTGGTCAAGTTATGGTTAAAAACTAAATGTTTTTCATGGTTTACTATCATTTATTTGAAGTGAAGTTGGTCAACGCCACTTCGTTCGAAAATTGGAATGTCAACCGTAGGCAAAGTCGAACACTGATATTGCCGAAATACACATCTGCCCCTATCTCGACCCATGTTAAAACCCGTCCCTAGGTAGCAGTCGACATGTATTTCGGCAATTCTGGTGTACGACATTGTGAATTTCACACAATCTCAGTCAACCATGTAAACAGTCGACCGAGTACATTTCGAGTATATGATGGTAAATTGTTTTTCATAAATCGTTATTGAAGAGCAGAAAAAAAAATTATACAACTGGAAATGTGGACTGAAGCATTCTTCACACATGCAATAACAATAGATAATATATGAGCGACCATGGTGTACATAAACCTAGAGAGGTGCTAAGCTGACATCAGCACCTCATTTAATGTAGAATAAAAAGACATTATTCATATGTCAGTGCTGAGCTTTTGGAATATCTTTGAGCTTTTTAACATATACTCAAATATATTTTATGTAAATTGCATTAATCCATATATAAAAACATGCCAGCATCAGGAACAGAAAGCAGCAGATTTTATTTATTTATTTTTTAACCGCATGGTGATACAATTTTTTTTTTTACATGGAAATTCCATACTACTCTGGTGATGTTGGGCCAGTTCCATCATGTGCTGGCTGGGATGCACCTGGTACCTGGTGAACCTACTTTAACTGGTATTGATAACAAGCTTATTGGATTGCTGCATCTGGGTGATCAGTGGGAAATCAGTGCTGCTCTTTATCACTGCATACTGCAACGTGGCACACTAAGTGACTTAATGGTATTCTGGGATGAAAAAGTCACATTGAGAACAAGGCAATGACTAAATCAAATCCCACTTTGTTCTCAGGCATGCTTAATGCTGCTACACTTCTTACATTAATAAATCCAGCCATAGGATGACAGAAAGAGACAGAATGCTTTATTCACTTGGGTGGTTTGAAGCATCATTGCAGTCACATCTACCAGAACTGAACTGCTGCAATTTGCAGAAAAGAGTAAGTTGTTTACATTTCTGCTGCATGCAAAGATTTTTATTTTTTTTTATTTATTTAACATTTGTTGACTGGGAATGTCCGACTAGGTTTCACAGATCCTGTTTTCAGTGGAGGCCCAGGGAGAAATGCTCCAGATGGATGGATAGCTTAATTAGTGAAGTCTCAAAGACAGGATCTCAGATTTGGATTTACTATGAGTTTATGCTGATAGATCAAAACCACTTTTGCTGAAAGTCATTTCAGTGAAAATATCTCCCTAAAACCCTTTACTGTGCACCTTAGAGCAAATCTTATTTTGCAGATTGGCAAGCCCCCTAAGGCACTAAATAACTTATGTGCAAAAATAAATTGGGAACTCAGTATATTTAAAAACAGAATCCAAACCAAGCTAGCTTTACTCAAATGTATCACTTTAACAGGGAAAACACAATGGCATTGCTATATATACTATACATGTTTAGATACCTTCCCATTCAACAGGAACATCTATTAATACGGTAAGAGTCAGGATACCATTGACAGTTAAGTCATGAGTTTTAAAGGGCAGCACATTGCTAAAGTCAGGGTCTGTACTATAATAAATAACATTATAGTCCTGTATGGGGGCTGGGGTTTGCCTCATTTATACTCATGTTACCTAGTATGCAGGTAAACTAATAATAATAGAGAATGAGGGAAAGAGGGGGGCAGCATTTTAGTGGAAATACTAATACAAATGTTGCTCCAGGATCTTTGTGTTAGAAATGGAAGGCAGGCTTAATCAAAAGGGGGAACACTCATATGGGAGAGAGACAATCATTTAACTAGAAGTAACAATCTTCTTAACAGTGTTAGCCATTATTCCTTCGTTTTAAATAGAAAACTTAAAATGTAAGTAGAAGTGTGTTCTGCTGGCAAGAGATTATTTTTTTATTTACCTGACTTTTTATTTATACAAAGTTGTAGGAGTTCCAGAACTGATCCTTCTGGAAGACCACTAGTTACAGGTCTGCTGGAGGTGGTGGAGACCCTATTTTGACCGTATGAGTTCAATCACTGAGCCACTTTGCTATCCACCTGACAATATATGGGTTAATAACCAACTGGGTGAGTTTATCAATAATGCCTGTGTGGAGAATTGTGTCAAAGGCCTTAGCTAAGTCTATGTAAGCTGTATGCACAGATTTGCCTTTGTCTAGAACTTTGGTGACTGTTTCAAAAGAGTCCACCAGGTTTAAGAGGTATAATCTCCCCTTGACAAAGTCAAACTGTGTGGGGTTTTGCATTTGGAGATTTCCTATATCTTTGTTGATAATTTATTTATTTACTTATTTGCATTTGTTTATTGGGATGGTCGAGTGGGCCAGAAGTGCCCATTTTCAGTGGAGTCCCAGGGAGAAAAGCTACACAGATAAGACATTTCACATAGAATACAGAATTTACATGAATAAAGACATTTAGTACATATTATTGGCAGCTTATACAATTGGTGAAAAAAACAGTACATAAGTAATCATTCTCAAATCAAAGATATTATACAAGCAATACAGAGTATATGCTTGAGAACATTCCATATGAGTAGTTTTCAACTAGCAAGATTTATATATGACACTTCATGCAGTGGGTGCAAAGCAGATACAGGAATTAATTAGAGACTAGGTACTTAAACTTTTCACACATTTAGGAGGTGTAATAGTTGAGTGATAGGCTATATGAGTCCTGTTGCAGGAATCAGCAAAGTTGGTGGATATTGTTGCAGATATAAGTGGTGGTATGATATTAAGGTAGGCTGTGAGAGTGCCTGAATGTCTCTTCTGGTTCAATGGTAGGTCTATAAGGGTTAAGAAGAGAAGGAAGTAGACAGGAGGGATCAATGGTAGGACAATGAGGGTTAGTAGAGGAGTGAAGTGGACAGGATGGAGAGTCAGAATAAGTAAAAAGACAGGTGGATGTGAAAGGAGGATGCCAGAGTAGTAGAGTGGGGGAGAGAATAAGGTCCATGATGATTCGCTTCATGGCCTTGCAAATTAGGTTGGTCAGGCTAATGGGTCTATAGTTCCCAGGGTCTGCGGATGCATGTCCTTTGTGCAAAGGGATGACGGTAGCTGCTTTCCATTCTGCTAGGACAAAGCCAGTGCTTAGGCTGTGATTAAAAAGAGAACCTAGTGGTGTTGTTAATTCCAGTTTGAACCCATGTAAACACAGATTGGGATATTATCTGGTCCCATAGAGGCTGTGTTTTTGGCTTTGGAGAGGATATTTAAGACATGCTCCTTAGAGATACTAGGTGGGAACAGGTGGTAGGGATGCTTTGGGGTATGTCTGGCAGGGACAGGGGTGTGAAGTTTTCACTGAACGAGTCAGCCAAGCAGGTTTGCTATATCCACAGGTTCTGCATATGTAGTACCATTAACTACAAGTTCAGTGTAAATCTGGACCTTTCCTTTGAGGTTACAGATGTAACTAAAGGATGCCTTATGATTGTCCTTACTTAGGGAAGCTAATCTGAATTCATAGTTAGCTTTGGAGGACTTCACAAGAAGTCTTATTTGCCTGTTTAAGTTGAGGAGGGAGTATTTCCAGTTTTGAGACCATTCCTTTCTACTCTTAGACAGCAATTTTTTTCTCTTACTGTATATCTTGTTAATGGCAGATGTCCACCAGGCAGGTTTGTTCTTCCTTGAAGATCTTGCTTTGGTTCTATCAGGAATGGCAGAGTCAATACAATTGTACAGATGCATATAAAGCATTGGTGTATAACCCAGCATAGGTGTCCATTCCATCAATCATTTAACTAGAAGTAACAATCTTCTTAACAGTGTTTGCCATTATTCCTTCGTTTTAAATAGAAAACTTAAAATGTAAGTAGAAGTGTGTTCTGCTGGCAAGAGATTATTTTTTTATTTACCTGCCTTTTTATTTATACAAAGTTGTAGGAGTTCCAGAACCGATCCTTCTGGAAGACCACTGGTTACGGGTCTGCTGGAGGTGGTGGAGACCCTATTTTGACCGTATGAGTTCAATCACTGAGCCACTTTGCTATCCACCTGACAATATATGGGTTAATAACCAACTGGGTGAGTTTATCAATAATGCCTGTGTGGAGAATTGTGCCACCACAGTGCAGGCCACAAAACTTCCTAATGTAAAACAACTGGTCTGAGCCCAAGTGCTTAATCCAAAAGACTTAGAATGATAGCTACACATTAATCAAGTTACTACCAAGCAGTAATAAATACAATTGAATACTTTAAAGAATGGCTGGATTAGTGCTCAAGTTATACAAACAAAGCTAGATTCAGCAGGCCTGGATCTAGTCTATGCTACAGCAAACAAGGTGTACCAATTTAGTAAGAAACAGTTCAAATATGCAGGCACTATAAGCCTTTAACCAGAAATTCCCATCTCAGAAGGGCAGAGTCCAGCCTCTCCTCCCACAAGAGTGCAGACCACAAACCTTCTTAATGTAAAATAACTGGCCTGAAGCCCAAGTGCTTAAACCAGAACTAATACACTTTTTAGAATAACAGACACTGAGCCCTCAAGCTACCTGTCCTGCCACCACAGTGCAGGCCACAAACCTTCTTAATGTAAAATGACTGATCTGAACCCAAGTACTTAATCCAAAAGACTTAGAATGGTAGCTACACTTTAATCAAGTTACTACCAAGCAGTAATAAATACAACTGAATACTTTAAAAAATGCCTGGATTAGTGCTCAAGTTATACAAACAAAGCTAGATTCAGTAGGCCTGGATCTAGTCTATGCTACAGCAAACAAGGTGTACCAATTTAGTAAGAAGCAGTTCAAATATGCAGGCACTATAAGCCTTTAACCAGAAATTCCCAACTCAGAAGGGCAGAGTCCAGCCTCTCCTCCCACAAGAGTGCAGACCACAAACCCTGTTAATGTAAAATAACTGGCCTGAAGCCCAAGTGCTTAAACCAGAATCAATACACTTTTAGAATAACAAACACTGAGCCCTCAGTCGGCAATTCCCAACTTAGAAGGATGTAAGCTACCTGTCCTGCCACTACAGTGCAGAGCACAAACCTTCTTAATGTAAAACAACTGGTCTGAAGCCCAAGTGCTTAAACTAAAAGGCTTAGAGTGAGTTACACCAAGCAGTAATAAATACAATTGAGTACTTTTAAGATGACGCAAAAGCAAAATAAAGTAGGAAGAAACAGAAATACAGTAAAAGCAGATAAATTTTTTTTTTTTTGAGTGAGCAAATGAGATGGGCCCAGGAGGAGTATCCAAGTGCAAATTTACAAGAGGAGCGGGCAGTTTCAAAGCCACCAAGATTAACACCAACACAAAAACAGGGAGGGTGGGCAGGAACCTACTGAAAAACAGAGTCACAGCCTCCAGCTAGTTATTCCTCAATGCAACACAAACATATTACTTTAAAAAGTGCAGATAAAAGTTACTTAGCTTCACTTATGCATTCAAGTTGATAGCATGCAGGTCTTAACCGGCCAAAGCTCACAGTTTAAACAGAAGATAATTCACTGTACCACTTGTATAAGACAGAAACTGAATAACAATGAAGGAAACTACCCCCACCTATCACTGGCTATGCAGGTTTTTAACAAGCCTTAACTGAAAATACCACATGTACTACTGAAAAACAGTCACAGCTTCCAGCTAGATATTCCTCAATGCAACACAAACAAATTACTTTAAAAAGTGCAGATAAAAGTTACTTAGCTTCACTTATGCACTGAAGTTGATAACATGCAGGTCTTAACTGGCCAAAACTCACAGTTTAAAGTTTATTCTAACACAAATCCTGTTATTCTACCAAGTCTCTAAATGTGTCCCTAGTTTTGGGCCTTTGTCCTCAACATTGGCTTTGTCCAGATTTATTGTGCTATGAGATTGTGAGGTGTGTGTGTGTGTGTGTGTGTGTGTGTGTGTGTGTGTGTGTGTGTGTGAGAGATATATACATACATATATAAGAGGGGGGTAGCATACCCCTCAGCTGTCCAGGTTTTTGGAAAATGTCCAGATTTTTGCCCCATATTCCTCCTAAAAAGCATTGAAGTTGTTAAATAATGATAGGCATTTGAGTTTTAGATGTCATATCCTATAGAAAAATGCATACTAACATAAATCCTGATTCTAGCAATGTTCTAAGTTCATGAGAGCAATATTTATAATCTGCTCCGATTTATTTTAGGCTTTGTCCAGAATTCTTGCACTTAGATGTTGAGGTGTGTGTTAGAGAGAATGAAATGCCCTAGAGTTACCAGGTGGAATTTATTTTCAAGTGCATTTTCAAGGAATTGTGAGCTTCAAGTGTAGAAAATTTTACTGCTGCCCATGCTAAGCCTGCTTAAAATGTGCAACTGTTTTGTTTAGCAAATGGTATCACTACTGTGGTATAGAATTTTTAAAGCAGCACAGCAGGTAGCATACTTGCATCTTGATACAGAGGGCTATAGGTTCTACTCCCACAACATGTAGATTTGTATTTTAAGGGGGTGTATGTCCTCCTTTGGATGAGATGCCCAAAAACTATGAACTTGTTTTTCAGTTTGCCACCCATTCCCTATTGCAATATACCAGCTTACCATTTTTTAATATAACATAGGCAATTTATTCTTCACGGGCAGCAGGCAGTGAAATTGTAGATGAAACACTGAAATATAAAGCTGTTTTCTTGCAACAACCTCTTCACTGGTTTCAGATCTCTTTAATGTGGAATTATTCAGATGAGTTTTACTTCTGCAAAGATTCTGCATATTGATTGATATTGGTGGATTGTATGACAGAAGTTTGAGTAGAGTGGCCCTTTATGGTTGAAATGTTTTGAATTGGGCAGGTTGTCATTACTGGTTCATATGATTTGTTTCATTGCTTAAAGGAAAAATGTTCAGAACTATAAATTTGAAACACACTCAAACAAGTGGTGCTATATTATATAAGGGAAATAATTCAATTATTATATAGTATAATTAATACAGTCAGGAAGGTGAATCAAATAACTTTTGTATGGTTCTAAAAATGTTTGCAAGGAGTCTATGATTTGAAAACAGCCCAAAGGTAAACTTACCCTACCACTGGCCAGATGCATTTTTTTGAATGTGGGTTTCAATGTTATTTCGGTGAATGTGGGTTTCAAAGGTAGAGAAGTTTTAATGCTAAGTCTCTTTCATTGCAAGGCTATTGCCTTGTTTAGGTTTAGTAAATGTCTATCAGTGTTTGTGCTATAAAATTTGAAATAAATGTTGTAAATGAAATCCAAATATCTGTAATCATTGTAGAAGTAAATGATAAAACAGTATGCACACTGAGAGATTTGAACATTGTCTATGACAAATGGGGAAAAATAGTCAAGTAATGGGACATTGGAATGGCTGCATGGGAGGGGTGGGGGTGGGGCTGCATGGGTGGGGTAGCAGTGGGGTGGGGCTATGTGGGCAGGGCTTGGGTTTGCACCCCCCCTGTAAAAAATCCTGCGGTCTCCCTTGCTTGTCTGGTCCTATTGGAGGGCTATATTTAGCTTTAAAGAGCACAGTTAAGGTCGTAAAAAATCATGCATCTGCTGTTTCAGCTAAATTAAGGAGTTTACCTGCAAATAGCAGATGTTCTTTGTGTTTCACTGCTGCAGTCATCACACTTGGGTTATCCTGCCAGGGGTAGCCCTCAGTCAGCTCGAATACCAGAGGCTTAGAATTTCTGCGTCAGTTGCTGTCGCTCCAGGACTGATGTCATTTCATCAGTGATATAAAATCAGGCAGCCAATACCATTACATCAGTCTTTCTTGCCGAGGAGCCTGAAGCAGAAGTAGTTCGCACGCGTGCCGGTCAGCCACTACCTGAGTTTCATTTCAAAAGTGAAGTTGAAGTCTTCTAAAGCTAAGTACTACGTTGGGGATCTTTTTTCTTGCTCTAACTGATTTCAGAAAAAGTTAACAATTGTCTCGCCTGTGGAAAGCAAATACCACACAGGGTTGCCACCTTTTAACAAGGGCAAAGTGGGGCATGGGGGTGTGGCCAACAGGATAGAGGTGTGGCCAACATGACACTGGCCACACCCCCACCTTGACATCACCAGAGTTGTTAAAGGAGATGAAGTATTAGTTATGGATGCAACATTGTGACATTACAGCATACTGAAAACTCAAACCATTTAAATGAAGTGAACTATTACTGCAAACACACACTAATCAGTTGTAACAATAAATAAACTTTAAAGGAATAAAACTCACACTACTCATTAAACAGACACTTGTTTATTTAAAAAGTTAAAAAATTCATAAACCAACCATTGCTATTCAGAAAGAATACTTAAAAAAATTCTACATACCACATACAAGCCAAGAATAAATTTAAGACTTTTTATTGTCAATTAAAGCTAAAGCAAAAAAAAAAACACAAAACTACATACCCTAGTACTACATATGCACCCAAGCAAATTAATGCTAAACAAAGAAAAACACAAAATTACGAACTGCACCCTAGTACTTTATACTGCACACTAGTACAATAAATCACTTTTTTTTAAAAGTGTATTTTGAATTTGATTTTATGGCTTGAAGAAGGGCCCGATTTGAAACAATATTTGAGTAAAAGTCACAACATTTAATCCGGTAATTTACACTCATCATTAGTTCAGCTTTTAACAAGTCCACACTACATCGGTTTCGCACATCTGTCCATTCACCTTTCACCAATGAAAAAACTCTTTCTGCAAATGCGTTTGAGGGCGGTATAGATACAACCCTAGCAATTACCGGATAGAGTGTAGTCAGTTCAGGTCCTTCTTTGAAAAGCTTCAGCTACTTCTCTCCTGGGGTCAAGCTTGTGTTACATAACTGTTCGAGAGAGGGCCTAATTGCCAAGTAGTCCCTAAAAAGATAATCTTCATCTACATCCTGCAGACTCAGGGCAGTGGTCACATTAAGCAAGTCACTGAAAGCAAATGGCTCATTTAGAGATAATTTAGATAGTGTAAACTAGTAGTTGCTTTCAGTATAATCAAACCACTGCTCCAGGTATTTCACTGCTGTATCCAAGAACAGAATGAAGTCTCTTTTCAGTTTGTTAGCAGAAGTGCTGTCTAATGTGCTCATAAGTGCTCTAAGTTTCCCTCCAAAGAAAGCACCTTCAGCTCTTGCCTGCAGTTTTTGCTTCAGAGAGACCATTGCACAAAAAGTTTCCATGGCAGTAAGTGCTGATTTTTTTAATGTACTTATATGTTCATTAAAATCAACAAGAACAGCACAGAGAAAGTACAAATAGTACTGGTGCAGCGTAGGCAATTCATTCTCACCATATTCATTAGCTGAAAAGTACTGCCTTATCTGCCGGGGGGGGGGTCTCCTCTTCTCCCTGAGAGAGGAAATAGGACTGGAGCACTGGGAGATTTTTCACTACTCTTTCAATGGCTGGGAGTAGTGACAGCCACCTTGTTGGCACATGTCTTAACGGACTCTCAAATTCCATGCCACAAAACTCAAAGAAGTCTTTCAAGTCTCTGGTCCTTGTGGCCGAACCTGAGAAGTGGCTGAAAAGTCTCATTACAAATGCTTCCATGTCATATGGTAGTTGTGCTGCAGCTTGTTTGGCTGCATTGTGAATGATATGGGCAACACAGTTAGCCTTCTGGAGTGATGGGCACTTTTCTTTTAATCTGGTATACACACCAGATTTCTTCCCATAGTTCACACTGGCATTATCAGCCCCATAAGCTGAAATATGGTTCCAGGGCAAGGAGTGCCTTTCCATAATGTTGGAAATTTGCTGTGAAATAGCCTGTGCTGATTCATCAGGGTCTTCATAGAAGTCCAAAAGGCCATTCACCACCCCTTCTTCTTTAGAAAAATACCTCACAACAAGGAGAAATAATTTTATGTTCCCCTTGTTGGAAGCATCGGATGAAATTGCAAATGAAGTACCTGGTTTTTGAAGGTCATGCTGGAGGCATTCCAATGAGTGTGGTCCCAAAACATTTTCAACTATGGCTTCAGCCTTGGTTCTGCCACAAGATAGTTTCTTTGCAGTGTCTGAGTCACTGTACAACTGGCTGGCCAACTTTACTGCACAGTCCAAGCTGTTATATGAAATGCTGTGCTTAACAGCATGGAAAACCTCAGAGGCTTCTGCTGCAATGATCCTAAGTTCTGGTCCCACAAGGTTTGCATTCTTTGCCCACTTTGTCATCAGGTGAGTGGATTTAGCTTGAAGAATGGCAGTCTTATGTTGTTCAGTTGCCTCATGTCGTGCAACATCATTTCTTCCATCGTGGGTCACTAGAAATTCTCTCCTGCAGTATCTGCAGAATGCTTTGACATCAGTGCATCTCTCGATCCATTCAAATTCTGTTTTCCAAACGTCCTGCCGCTTGCACATTCTCTTGCTGCTGGTTGACTGTGATGAAACTGCTGCTCTCTTCATGCTTGAATCTGTACTTACCTGATATGCAACATATTTACCAACACTGTGTTAGTAGGGTGCAGTAACATTACTGCTGCACAGCACAAATGAACTGGCTTAAAAAACATTGGCACACAAAAAAATGGCTCAAAAAACATTGGCACACGAAAGAACTGGCTCAAAAAACATTGGCACATGAAAGAACTGGCTCAAAAAACATTGGCATGCGAAAGAACTGGCTCGCAAAACATTGGCATGCGAAAGAACTGGCTTGAAAAACATTGGCATGCGAAAGAACTGGCTTGAAAAACATTGGCACATGAAAGAGCTGGCTTGAAAAACATTGGCATGTCAAAGAACTGACTTGAAAAACATTGGCACACAAAAGAACTGGCTCGAAAAACATTGGCATGCGAAATAACTGGCTCGAAAAACATTGGCATGTGAAAGAACTGGCTTGAAAAACATTGGCATGCAAAAGAACCGAGGAATGGAGCAAAAGAGTTTACAAACAGTTTGAAAAAGGTCAAATAGTAAATGAGGTAATGTAGGGGGCATTTTGGCCATTGAAAACTAACATTAATATAGCTTGTAGAAAATTAAATGCATTATTTTTACCACTGAACATGCCCACCTCACCCCACCCCTCAAGACAAAAAAAGGTAACCACATGTGGATACCATAGACCTGATTTAGCTTTTGACCGCAGCAGTTAAGAGAAATGTATGGCACTAATTTACACAGCGCAATGATCTATTAATGAACATGCCCAACAGCAGCACTGGTCGTAATCGGATTATAATGAAAACAGTACATAAGTATGTTGAAGACATCACTAAAACACCAAATACAAACTTTGCTACTTATAAACGCAAACTACCCCGTAACAACGACATGGTTTAGCACAATCTCAAATACATTGCATTAACTTCTGAGCATCCATCCACAAAAAAAATTTAACGGGAAAGTCCATAAACATTTTAACTTTTAAAAATACTTCTTGCAAGAGAAGTAATATAAACTACAATGTACAGCAGACTCCATGGGCTCCTTTTACCTCAAAACATAGCAATTAAGAGTAATGTATCCAGCACAGCAATGCAATAAACAGGCCCAAGTAAAAGCAACACACCAATATTCACATTACAAGCAAAACAGTACATTTTAACCTTATTAAAAATGCATAATAAGTTAAATGCACACATTTATAACTATAAATGAAAACAATCTTGAAACAGCTTCGGCAAATTGGCAACATGTACCTACTAGAATAATAAATTAATTACATTAACTGTTAATATTCCCCCTCAAAAGGTAGACTTGTACCATATATACACATGGACTTGCAGGAACTAACAGGAAAAATTACCTAAACAGTATATCGTAACTTCCTGAAAACAGCATTAAATTGCGCACATTTCCATATAAAAAAGTGCAAACTATGCTCGAACATTTTCTATCTGCAGACAATACCCAGAAAAAGCTACGACAATAGAAATGCGTCACACTAAATTTATATTTCACTGCCCCCAACAGAAACAAACAACTTCTATACACAGTTCAGCCTTTTAAAAGTAATGCTTCCAAATCATATCCCCAAGAATAATAACAATTACATATACATTCAGGTTTTATATCTTTAAAAACTACTACTCAAAAATATCAAAATAACCACTGCACAGATTTAAATACTGCATACTGCACCCACCATCTACCTCTAAACATTAAAAAAATTAAACCACAATATATTCCCATTTTAAACTAGTACTCAAAAGTCTCAAAATAACCACTGCACAGATTTAAATACTGCATACTACATCCCCATCTACCTCTAAACATTAAAAACTTAAATAAAGCATACTATTCCTATTTTAAATAACTAAAGCCACAAAATGCAAGTATCTACTTACCACTGTCACAGTTATTGCTTCCTTCCTGCTGGAATGGCTAATTGGTTGTTCAAGTAGTGGCTGGGCTGGCTGGCAGGCTCCCTTGCTGGCTTCTTTCCTGGCTGGCTGGCTGGCTGGCTTCTTGGCTGGCTGGCTGGCTTCTTGGCTGGCTTTTTTCCTGGCTGGCTGGGCTGGCTGGAGAAATAGAATCAGATCTTCGCAGCTGGCTGGCTGGCTTCTTGGCTGGCTGGCTTCTTGGCTGGCTGGCTTCTTGGTTGGCTTCTTGGCTGGCTGGATGGCTTCTTGGCTGGCTTCTTTCTTGGCTGGCTGGGCTGGCTGGAGAAATAGAATCAGATGTTCGCAGCTGCTGTAGAGCTTAGTGCTCTACAGCTGTGACCTTTATGGGGCTCTTCTGAGCAAGTTCCCACCCCCTCCAATCCCTGCAGCCAATTACTGTGCTGCATTACCACCCGGACCTAGCAGGGAATCCCTCTAACTGCAGGTCCGGGTGGTGACGTAGCTGCATTGCCGTGGAAAAAACGGAAGTATTTTCGTTTTTTCCATGGCAATTGAATTTGCGATCGCAAAAAGGGGAAAACCGGGACTTTTAAAGTCCCACGCTCGGTGACTGCGGGAAGCGGGATAAGAGGCCTCAACCCGTGAGTGTCCTGCTGACAATGGGATGGGTGGCAACACCAATACCGCACCGAGACTTCCATTCTTACTGCATCACCTGTTTAGGCCCAGACCACGACGTACCTCACTATCACTTTTGTGCATTGTTTAACACCAGAACTATACGTTGTCGGGCCCTTATAGTAGCTAAATATTTTCACTCTCGATCTCCGTATTCCAAAATGGCTTTGGTAAGCCATCTGACTACCGATCATCCAAAAAAAAAATGTAAGGATAAAGAGACAGACCGCACAGGTCCAAAACTGCCGACGACGTTTCCGTTAAGCTAGTCGCCAGTTTGCCGGTACTCAGTGAGGTGCTTTCGCGACCCCTGATACCCACTTCTGTAGATTCACAGGTCGCTGCCATGACCCGTTTGGAGTCCAGTATGCTGTGAGACTTTTCTTTGACTAAGGGTCCTGCGGATGTCTCCACCTTGATGGGTCCAGAGCCGCTGAGCAGGCACTGGCTTCTGAGGAAGTTCTTCACACTATCGATGCTCGACACAAACCGATGACTTCTTTTGCATCTTCAGTTCTTTCTAAAACTACTGAGTTTCTAAGGCCCAGGGTATGAACTACACCTAAAAAACAATGACCCAAGTGAAGGCACCTGCTTCCATGCCTCAATCTCAAAAGCTTAAAATGGAGAAAGACCTTATCATGCTTATTAGGGGAAGTCAGCCTACTCCTTCCACAAGAAAAGGAGACTTGTCCCCAGCAGTTTTATCTGACCAGGAATCCGAAGACTCTGAAGTTTCAGAATATGAAGACATGCAACCCTTATCTGCTTATGAGGATTCAGATGCAGAGAAATCCATTCCTTCTGCATCTCCTCCAGAGGATTTTCATTTGGTGAAACACTGCATACTTTAAGGGAGCACTGGAGCATTTCCAGTGAGAATGTCAGGACTACCCTCAGTCCAAAAAAAGACTCGGAATTCTTAGATTTGCCACAGCACAGAACTTTAGCCATTCTTCCTGTCTTCGATGTTGTGGATGATGTCTTTATGGAATCCAGTTTAACTCCTGACACCCTTTCTCCTGCTCCCAGGAAACCTGACAGGTATTACAGAGTCCCTGACTTACACAAATTTCTGTTCAAAAATCTTACTGCTGATCCAGAGATCATCTCCTAAGGACCTAAAGGAATAAAAGCAACCACAGCTAAGAATCCCAACCCCTCGATCAGGAATTCCTGAGCTTTAGACAGATGGGATAAAAAAGTATACACCTCTGCAACTCTTGCCATTAGAGCACTAAATTGTCAGTTCCACATGCTAAAATACCAGCAACATACCATGGAACTCCTCAAACAAAAAATATCTAGTATTCCTGCTTAAGCAGAAAATAAAGAATTACAGGAGCTTATGCGTTCTGCAAGCCAAATCACTAGACACACCTTGCAATGTGGCTTTGATGCCCTAGAAACATCTTGCAGGGCAGCAGTCACAGGTTCTGTACTTAGAAGGCATGCTTGTCTTAAGGAACAGACCTTGCCAGACCATGTCAAATCAAAACTATTGGACACACCATTGCACAAAGACAATTTGTTTGGCACCAAGGCAGAAGAGGTCTTAAAAAAGATGGAAGAAAAAGCAAAATCTATGCAGACAGTTAAAGACTTCTTGCAGGTCATTTCCAAGGTTCAGTAGGCATTGCCTCTCCAAGCACTGGTCCTTTCCGGCCCCCTCCAGGCCAGCTCAGACAAGACCTAGGGGAAGCAGACCCCCCAGACAGCAGTCCCAGGGAATGCAGAGATCTAAGCAATGGAGTTCCTCCACTTCAAAAACAGGGAATGCTAAGCCCTTATGGAAAGAACTGACAATGACGTTACACCTTGACCCCTTACCTCTGCCCACCTGCTTGTGCCCCAGGAGGAAAACTCTCCTCCCATGTAAAAAAACTGGGTCTATATTACCAATGACCAATGGGTCCTCAACATAGTGTACCAGGGATTCAAATTTTATTTCCACACTCTGCCACCCCCAAAAGGGTTCCCAGATCTTGCTCCAAACCAGTGGGCAGAGGCCAAAAAACAAGTACAGTCCCTGCTCTCCATGAGGGCAATACAGCCTGTTCCTGCAGACCAGATAGGCCAAGGTTTCTATTCCAGGCTTTTCCTGGTACCCAGAAAAGAGGGCACTTGGCGCCCTATCCTCGATCTATCAGTTCTAAACACCTTCCTGGTGATACCAAAATTCAAAATGCTTACCCTACAGCAGCTTCTCCATATGCTTTCCAAGGATGCTTAGTTAGCCACCCTAGACCTAAAACAGGCCTATCTACACATCCCAATTAGGGATTTTTGCAGGAAATATCTAAGTTTCAGGGCAGGATCTATGCACTTTCAGTTCTCTGCACTTCCCTTTGGCTTATCCACTGCTCCCAGAGTTTTCACAAAATGCCTGGCTCCATCCATTGCTTTTTGCAGACAAAGGAATATCCAAATTTACCCCTACTTGGATGACTGCCTGATTCAGGCAAACAGTCAGGAAAAGCTGTTACAGCACCTGACCTTTGTAAAGGACCTACTGATCTCCCTGGGGTATACTATAAACAAAAGGAAAGACAAACTAGTCCCCACTCAAAAAATGTATTCCTGGGAGCAAGCCTGGACACAGCAACCCAGATGGCATTCCTTACTCCAGAAAAACAAGCCTACCTGACAGGCTACTTCTCTCAACTAGCTACCAGAACCCAGTTATCCACAAGGAAAATCCTGCAAGCTCTAGGGTTCATGGCCTCCTGTATTCTACTCATTCCATATGCCAGACTGCATATGAGGAAACTACAGTGGTACCTAAAAAGCCTTTGGTGTCAACACTGAAGACCTGGAAACTATCATACCAATGATAACTTGTGTAAGGAAAGATGTTCTTTGGTGGGCAGCAGCATGTAACCACAACGAGGGACTTCCCTTCTCACAACCCCATGCCACCCAGACCTTAACCACAGATGCATTAGATTATGCCTGGGGTGCACACCTGGATGGCAGGTCCATTCAGGGCCATCTGCACATCAACCAAAAAGAGATGCTAGCTGTTCACCATGCTCTGACAGCTTTCAGACCGGGTCCTCTACTGATCAAAACAGACAACACCACAGTGATGTGATATATCAACAAGCAGGGGGGAACTCACTCTTATCCTCTCTGCAGGCTAGTCATGACCTTTGGTGCACGGCTTCAGCCATGCAAATTCACCTGATAGCACAATTCCTGCCAGGCTCCCAAAACTCTCTGGCAGACAACTTAAACAGAAATCTCCTAGACCCACATGAGTGGCAGCTAGACCACAGCAGCTTCAACTTTGCCTCCCACAACAATCACCAGCTAAGCAAATTCTGTACCAGGGAACCTCACAGCAAAGCCTGGAAAGTGGATGCTCTATCTTTCCAATGGGTCAACCTCTCGATCTATGCATTTCCCCCTCTACCACTAATTTCAAGGGTACTGCTCAAAATAAGGGAGGAAAAACCAAGGGCAATCTTGATTGCCCCAGACTGGCCACACCAGCACTGGTACCCACTGCTGCACAACCTGTCACCTCCGCCACCATGGCATCTACCCCAGATCCCAACTCTCCTGACTCAGAAGAATGGGGAATTCATGCATCCGCAACTACTGACCATGAACCTGACAGCATGGCTTATTCCCTGACTTCTCCTCCAGTTGCCAGCCTAAGCAAACAAGTCCTGGATGTTATATGTGAGGCCAGATGCCCCAGCACTAGAAAATCCTATGCTGACAAGTGGAAAATGTATTGCACCTGGATCCAGGCTAAAGGAGCTGAAACAGCACAGCCCTCCCTACCTCTCATCCTGGATTACCTAGCAGACCTGCTACACAGGGGCCTATCCTTCTCTTCTATTAAAATTCATGCCTCTGCCATCTCTGCTCTCTTTTCTCACCCTCTCACCAAACAGTTTCTAATATGGCTAATAATTTAAGGCCACACAGAAGAGCTCCTACCCCAGCGTGGGACCTTAACTTTGTGTTGGAAATGCTTGCACTACCCCCCTTTGAGCCTGTAGTTTCAGCAGAGTTAAAATTCCTCTCTTGGAAAACAGCCTAGCTGGCCTTCACTTCAGCTAGAAGAGTTTCAGAGCTACAAGCACTAACGGCTGTAGAATCCTTCATCATTTTCCATGCTGACAGGGTCTCCCTCAGGACTAACCCAACCTTCATACATAAAGTGGTGTCCAGTGTGGCTCTCAACCAATCAATTCATTTGTCCACCTTTTTCCCTAACCCACAAAACAAGGGGGGAAGGATTCTGCATTCTCTAGATGTGCACAGACAGCTCAGATTCTACCTGGACAGGACTAAATCTTTTATTTATACTGACCAATTGCTAGTCAGCTTTGCAGCAGGGGCAGAGGGCAAGGCCATATCCAAGCAAACAATCTCCAAATGGATAGCACACTGCATCAATTTCTGCTACAAACAACATGGAAAACTGCCCCCTAAGGGGGTCAGGATGCATTCCACCAGGGGCAACCTCCACCTCTGCAGCTTTTCTTAGAGGGTCCCTACCAGGGACATCCTGGAGACTGCAGCATGGACTTCTGTTCATACTTTCACCAAGCATTACCACCTACCTATCTTCTCCAAATCCAGGGGAGGCTTTGCAACTGCAGTCTTGCAGGGCACCCTAGCCAGCCCCAAGTCTTCTTGCCTGCCTCCGCCCTTCTCTTCAGCTTTGGGAATTAACCCAAGTGTGATGACTGCAACAGTGAAACATGAAGAACATAGTACAGTTGTGTACACTTACCATAAATGTAGATGTTCGAGTGTATTCACTGTTGCAGTCCTGGCCCCCCCCATCCTCCTTGTCTCTCTCTCTCTCTCTGTCTTTCTTCCTCACTCCTTACAGGAAATTATTGGTATTTCCTTTCTACCAGTGGTGTTCTTCCACCATAACCTAGCTCCCTATTTAGGGGCTCCTGATATTTGGGACAAGAAAAACTGATATAATGGCATCGGCTGCCTGATTTTATACCACTGACGACCTGACGTCAGTCCTGGAGCAACAGCAACTGACGCAGAAATACTAAGCCTCTGATATTCAGGCTGACTGAGGGCTACCCCTGGCAGGATAACCCAAGTGTGATGACTGCGACAGTGAATACACTTGAACATCTACATTTATGATGTGTACACAGCTGTACTTTCTGCAGGGAAAGCATGGTTTACAGAGTTTATGAAATGGTCTTTTTTCATGGAATTGCACACTATGGAATGTTTAAATCACTGAATAAGTAGACTATAATCCTGAAAGATTTCAAATAAGGTTGCATCACCATGTTTATCAACTGACTTGTTGGGATAAAAAGACAAGTCCTCAGAATACCTTCAGCTCTGTGCCTCGCAATGATTAAGCAGCTTTCAGCTTAATTTAAATCACATTTCTTTACTTGCAAAACTGAACCGATTGGTCTGGTTGCTATTCAAGGCATCTACCTGAAAAAGGCTACAACAAGCCTGCAGACCCTTGGATCATCTGGGACAAGGGCGTGGATCAACAAACAGGCTGTGGCCTGTTTCTTATCTTGGGATTGGTGCTAACGTTTTGCTTCTGGTGAAAGAAAAAGAAAAGGAGCATTGTATCTCAGCAAAGTGAAGCCATGGTGAGACCAGCAGTGGTAGTAGCCAGGCAGTAGCTATTCATGTGACTCCCCTCTTTTCAGCATTCTTGATGAGGTAATTCTTTGTTTTCAGTAAGTACTTGTTCATTTGTTTCTAACTTCAGAATAACTGCCTAAATACTTAACTTTTCAGGATGTACATTTTACTTTTCCCTCAAGTCTTTGGTGGTGCCCTCTACAGACTCAGCTACCTTGAATGACATTTTTCCTGGGAAAACGTAATGGAATTTACTCCAACACCGAGTTGCACACAGGACAACCAGCCTGCAGTGACAAGCACTGTCACAATAGTTGCAAAACAGATACTTGTGACGATTGATATTCTCAATACAACTGTTTAATCAATAAAAAGGCTCTATTGCCATGGATATGAACTTTCCCACTGTGATTGTTACCACCTTGGTGGATATGGGCATCCTGAGGCAATTTAGAAATTGCCTCATGTTTACTGACAACCAGTTAATTCTCAAACAAACTGATATGGTATGTGAGAGACAGAAAACTATAAGTGTTTCAGTTCGACATTGTATAGAAAACCCACTTACTCCAACACCCTTCTGGATTTTGACAGGTGTCACCCTTCACACCAAAAAAGATCTTTGGTGAAGGGGCAGGGTGTGAGTTTAGCTAGGATGGTGAGTGAAGTGGAAGTTTTCATTGAAGAAATAGAGAAACTTAGGGGAATGTTACTAAGAAGAGGTTACCCCCATGAGTTTATTCAGCCTATATTACAGGAAGTGATAAATAAAAGAAGGGAGGGGCATTTTATACCATTGCTAGGGGCAAATGTTAATGACCCAAACAGACACATTGAGAGAGTATTAAACACAAATAAGCTAGTTAAAAAAGGAGATGTGTTTGCAGGGGCCATGAGGTTAACCTTAGTCTCCTATTTTATGACATAAAAGAAGTCATTAATAATAATTGGTGCATTTTGATGAATGAACTGGAACACAGCGAGAAGGTGGGTGAAAAAACATTGGTTATATATAAAAGAAACTCCAATATTAAGAACTTATTAGAAAGGGGTACTCCTAATAAGAGCCAGGGGTGGATGAGAAAATGTGGGCGATGTACACAATGTGCTTATATTTTGGAAAATGATAGCATCCACATTATGGGTTATGGAGTAGTAAAGCTGAAACAAAAACTTAATTATCTCAGTAAATCTTTGGTGTATATAGCAATTTGTCAAGAATGTGGACAGTTTTATACAGGAAAAACAAAGAATGCCCTAAATAAGCATATCTATCAGCATGTCTATGATATACGCAGAGGCAATTTAAATAACGTCTTAGCTAGGCATGTTTTTCAATTGCCTACACGCTCCAGGGATCTAAACCTTGTCATCACAATAAACAAAACATGCTGGAGGGATAGGTTCCTGACCCAGAGACTCCCCAGACTCTGGAATAGATTGCCCATACATGTCAAGCAGAGTGCCTCTTTGGACCTCTTCAAGAGGAACCTTGACGATTGGATGGGAGAAAGGAAATTCACCCCAGGGATCACGTCAGTTGCCCTGCTAGACAGGGGTCCAGGAAAGTAAATAATGTGGGAAGAAATAGCCAGGGAATTGTTATGGCTAGGCTTGTATAGGCCCTAGGGCTGATAGCCTAGTACCAACCTATGAACCAACCTATGAACCTATGAATGTAGTGGCCATTCCTTTAAATTTGCTGGGTTGGAGCAAATAGTCAACAAGGATGGTAGGGGAGGGCCACCAGAGATGTTTTTGGAATATAGAGAGTTGCTATGGCAGCTTAGGTGCAATGCCACAGTTTCACCAGGACTTAATGAGACAGTCTCTATTGTAAGCCTATTAAAATTAAGGTCTGAATTCCACATCTAGAATATAATATACTAATTTAATTATTTACTAATGGTCTTTACTTAGTTATGTTTTTAATACATAAACACATGTACACACAGTTAGTATGAATTCATATATATATATATATATATATATATATATATATATATATATATATATATATATATTCATCTATTGATATATTTATTTATTTATCTATTTATATATACATATTCATTGTATTTATTATTACTATTTATGACAAAAATTGTTTTAGTTAGCATATTGTGATGTGTATCAATGTGTTAGATTTTAATGGTGTTAGAAAAGATATATATTTATTTATATAACAGGTGCACAGATTCTTCATTCCCATTTGAGCCTATGAGAATTGTTAATGTGATCATGTCATGGGGGTGACTATTTAAGCACTGTATACTATGTGCCTATCATTTCTGATGAAGTCAATGGCTTAAAGCCAAAGAAAGCGCTAAAATAAAGTTGTTTGCTGTGGTAATTTCCAGTTTGGTTCCTGCTTCACTGTGCTTATCAGTTTTGGAGTTGGTGCATTGTATGTGAGAGATGTATTTACACAATGTCACTGGAGGCAAAACTCTCACATGAAAGTACTCCGAATGTAAATAATGTAGTCAGTTGTACACATGCACACCCATCACACACAATTCAAAGCAGACATATGCTGAGGCACTTATATTTAACCTTCATAAATCACAAAGACCTCATAGATGAAGTACAGATAACAAATACCCTCAGCAGCCCAAAATGCAGTCTGTAATAACAACACCCATATGAACACAGAGCTACATCTCATGGACGTTTAACCTATAAGCCCATAAAGCAAGCCACCAACAATCCAGCATTCTAGTCATTGGAGACTCCATTGTTAGACACACTGATGTCCCTCTCACCAAGCCGAGTAAGGTAGAAAGGCACAGTCAGTTGCTTATCAGGGGCTATGATCTGCCACATTATGCACACATTCATGTCACTGGACCACCAGTAACAGAAACTCAACATGTCAGAGATATAACTATATTAACAGCCTTAAATATATGCTCTCTTGCACACTAGTCAGTACATATGACAATGAGCAGGTTGTCAGCATGCACACATCACCTCCTACTCCACCCAAACCCACATCACACATACCTACATATGCGAGGACCTCTCCAGAAACATAAATAAACACCAGAGAGTTCCCAAACACAAACACAAGCATGCTGTACATAATACTTCCACTGTAGAACACAATACACATAACAGCTCATGCACCAGTGCCTCACCTGTCAAGCCCTTAAAGCAAAACACAAAACAAAACATATTAATCATAGGTGATTCCATTGTGAGACACACAGATGTCTCTCTCACCAGGCTGGATAAGGAGAAGGTCACGGTCAGCTGTCTTTAAGGTGCCAGGATCTGCCATACCACACATGCACTCAAGTATCCCAAAAACAGGTACTATTGTGACTTTGTCATAGTCCATGTTGGTGTGAATGACTTGAGCTATACCTCTCTAGACTACATGAAGAGAGACGTGACTGAGCTCTCAGACTATGTGTCTCAGGCAAGTATGTCCCTAGCCTTAAACAGCATTTTACCTTCACCTACAATGATGCCTCAGTACAAACAGAAAATGGTTGACCCCAATAATTAGCTCAGTTTCTGGTGTCATTCTAAGGGGATACTGTATCTGTCAGTCTGGGATGAAATGACCGACAGACCTTGATGCTTTGCCAAAGATGGTCTTTATTTGTCACCCCTGGGATATCAGCTACTGGCCAAAGCTCTTGCCATCCCTATAGTGCCCTTTTTAGGCAGTGTCTCAAGGACAAAATTCCCAGCGAGAACAATCCACATAAAAGCAACCTCAGGGTTTTGCTGCTAAATGTTAGGAGTCCTAACATGAAACTGCACTCACTGGAAGCAGTTCTCACCTTGGAAGACTTACATATTTGTGCAGTCACAGACAAATGCTTCACATCTGTGGACAGCACCTCAACAATATCAGGCTACACCTCCTTCAACACATTATTCAGATCACAAACTGAAGGCATGAAAACTTAAGGAAGCGGTGTAGTGATATTCATTAAAGCTAAATACACCTTAGATTGGTTAAACTGTAGAATTCCCTTGAGATACTTCAGGTGCAATTAACTGTTGGTAGGACACCTATTCAATTCATTGCCAGCTACAGGACCCCCTTCATGAATCACAACACCCAGTCTGCCTATTTGGATCTACTTGAGTCTATCAAGATACATCCGAACATCATGGCTTTGGGTGACTTTAACTACCTGTCCATTGACTAGATAAATTACTCATGCTGTAACTCACTTGACCAAGGTTCCTCTACTTCTTTAACTCCAATGCACTGAACTTGTTGGTTGACACCCCCACAATGGGTGCCAACATCCCAAATCTGGTGCTTATCAATATTGGGGACCACTATAGCTCCCCCCTGTGAAGTCTTCCCTAGTGAGATCTGACCACAAATCAGTCTCATTTGAAGTAACTACCACACCGACTCCCACCCCCCAGCAGCAAAAAAAAAAACAAATTTCCAAAGCACATTATTACCTCTTATGGGAAGGTATAAATAGATGTACTGTACCTCCCCCCTCAGATGGAACTGGCAACTATGCTGAGTTCTACACCAATGCTTTATACAAACACCTGCATTGACTCGGATGTACCTGATAGTACCAAAACAAGCTCCGCAAGGAAAAGCAAACTTTCCTGGTGGACAACTGCCACTAACAGGCTTTACAGTATGAGGAAGAAATTGCTGTCTAAGAGTAAGAGGGAGTGAGCCCTAAACTGGAAACACTCCCTCCTCAGCTTAAACAAGCCAGTAAGACTTCTTGAGAAGTCCTCAAAAGCAAACTATGAATCCAAATTAGATTACTCAACTAAAGACAACCATAAAGCGTTCGTTAGTTAAATCCATAACCTAAAAGGAAAGGCCCAGATTAGTGGCAAACTGGTACTCTCTAAGGACAAAAACACAACATCTAGGGGACCTGATAACATTCCAGGCTGCGTCTTACATTGGCTCCAACAAGAATTAGCAACACCATTGGGTATTTTTTTCAATTATAGTCTAAGCACCAACTTTGTCACAGATGAATGGAAAATGGCCACCATTATTCCCTTGCACAAAGGTGGTGCTTCCACAGACCCTGGCAACTATAGACCTATTAGCCTGACTAGCCTTACCTGCAAGAACATTGAGCGAATCATCATGGTTCTTATCAACAAAGATATAGGTAAGCTCACCCCTACTCAGTTTGGATTTGCCAAAGGGAGATCATGCCTGGGTGAAACATTGTGGACTTCTTCGAGACAGTCATCAAGGCCCTGGAAGAGGGAAAATCTGTGCATACAACCTACCTAGACTTAGCTAATACATTTGACACTATTCCCCAGTCAGGCATCACTGACAAACTCACCCAGCTAGGTATTAACCCGTATATCATTAGCTGGATCACTAACTGTCTCACTGATAGAACCCATATAGGCAAAATAGGAGAATCCACCTTCAGCAGCTGACCTGGAACCAGTGGTATTCCACAGGGATCTGTCCTGGGACTTCTACTGTTTGGAAGCTATTTCTCCAAAATACAAGCTAAAACTAAAGGTCTGTGACTGACAAAGTTTGCTGATGACTGCAAACTGGGAGTAGTCAGAGAATCTCCAAACGATGTCAACATCTTATAAGAGGGTCTTACACAAACAAATGATTCATGGCCTTAACCTCAATGCAAAAAACTGTATTATCATCCCTTTCAGTAAGTGCAATGTTCCTGCTAACTACCACAACAATAACAACACCCTAAGTGCGCACTTAGTGGTGAGAGACACAGGTTGATAGCGACCTTAACTTTGATCACCATGTCTCCACAGTGGTAAGAAGGGCATTCTGTATTACTCATCTCATCTTATAAAGGCATTGCATCCAGAAAATAAAAGTTATAACCTCTCTGTACTCTCCTCTCATCATTCCAACAATGAAGTAAAACGCTCCTTTTGGTATGCACCTTTCCAAGTACCTGCAGCAATTGTAGAGACCACAAAGGTTCCTCACAAGGATAATTCAAGGTCTTCAGCATCTGTCCTATTTGGATCATCTGAAATCACTGTCACTTTGTTTTGTTTCATACAGACTACTCAGAGGTGATCTATGCCTTGCATATAAGGCAATCTTTGACCATGCTTTATTGGAAATGTTGCATATCTGCAAATCAAATGGCACACGGGTTACTCACTCTAAAGACCATAACCTGGTATGTGACATTAATAGAATATGCTGGAGGATCAGATTTGTGTCCCAGAGGCTACGACACCTTTGGAATGGACTCCCACTTCATGTCAAACAGAGAACCTCATTGGCCTTCTTCAAACGCAATCTGGATGATTGACTGTGTAACCATAAGTTCAGCGCAGGGGTTCCACCTGCATCCCTCTTGGTCAGGGGCAATTGGTGCTGATCATGGAAAAAAGGGTAACACTTGGCAAGGCTTGTAAGGGCCCTAGGGCCATTAGCCTATTAAGTTCCTATGATCCTATGATATGACTCAGTCATAGTCCATGTGGGAGTACATGACCTGCAACATACCTCCCTAGACTATACTTAGAGAGACATATTTGAGCTCTCAGAATATGCATCCCAGGCTGGTGTGAGCCTAGCACTGAGCAACATTTCACCTTCTCCAAGGATGTTGCCACAATATGGACAAAGGTCATTGATGTTAATAACTGGCTTGGTTTCTGGTGTCATTCTAAGGGGTACAATATTTGCCAGCATGGAAAGAGATGTTCAAAACACCAGGCTGCTTTAGCAACACTGGTCTGTACCTCTCTCCTCTAGGCTTCTGAATATTAACTAAAACTGTCTTCTCCCATAGTGCATTTTGTAGGCAATGCCAGTCTGAAACTACTTCTGACATAGCAAGTCAAAAACAAGAAAATCTGATGGTATTGGTACTAATGCTAGGAGTCTAAACAAAAAACCTCCACTCCTTAGAAGATGTCTTCTCCTTAGAGAGTGCTGACATCTGTGCAGTCACTGACACATTGCTTAAAGCCATGAAGAGCACACCAACAGTGAAAGGTTATTATGCCTATCACACATTTAAATCAACTACTTCACAGGCAGGGACTAAAGGTGGAGGTTTCTTTATGTACATCAAAACTAAATATACTTCAAGGCTGGTCAAACAGGACAATGCAGTTGAACTGCTCCATGTTCAAATCACCATAGGCAAAATCCAATACTACTTCCATGCAAGCTGTAGACCCCCAATATGACCCAGAAAACTAATACCATGTATTTAAACTTATTAGAAACTATCCAACCCAATACCATATTGATGGGTGACTTTCATTACCTCACTATTAACTGGGAATCCTATATGGCACCAAACATACAGGCACAGAGATTCCTGGATTTTGTAAACACAAACACCCTGGACCAGATAGCCAGTACACCAACCGGTGGTGCAACCATACTGGATCTAGTCCTCACCAATATGGGAGAGTCATGCACACCCATTACTGTAATGTCTTCCCTGGTAAGGTCTGAACAGAAAGTGGTCTCTTTTGAAGCAATCATTAAACATGGACTCCCAGATAAATGTGGAATGTTCAGGAACTACTCTAAGGCTAACCTCCAGCTATTACATGATAACCTGTCAAAATTTCAAGTCCCCAAAAATACTGAGAACAATGTGGCCTATGCAGAAGTGTTCACAGAAACCCTGTATGAGCATGTTATTAGCTGCATAGAGGCAGCCGTACCCACCAGAGACAAGTTCAGAACTAACTCAAAATCAAGCCACCCTGGTGGAATCACAGAATGAATAGTCTGTATAACTCATGGCAAAACCTAGGAGCTGCAGCACACAAGATAAAAGCACTCTCAAACTAAACAAAAAAAAAAAAATCAGAGGACAAATGAAGTCTACCAAACCCAAATTTGAGATAAGTTCAGGGTGCCTGGCTAAGAACAACCACAAAGTATATCTTAGCTATGTCTTCAACCTCAAAGGCAATACACAATTGTGTGCATATCTCATTATAAATGGAACCACCTATAATGAGCCAGAAGCTATTGCAAACCCCCTGGCTGATAAATTCAGCCCCAACCTTACCCCTCTGTCCCCCTCAACCTTCCCTCAGGAAATAGCATCAAATATAAGTCCCCCTACTATCACTAGGGAACAGGTCTTTAATGGTCTCTCTAAGGTCAAGTACACTGCATCAATGGGCCTAGACAATATTCCAGGATGCCTTCTAAGTAGCATGAAACATGACCTATCAGGGCCTCTGGAATTACTATTTAACTATAGCCACCAAACAGGCTTCATGCCACATGAATGGAGAGCAGCAACAGTCATCCCTCTGCACAGAAAATGTGATTGCTGACCTACATTCACAAGGCCGACATTCAGTTTCAGTTAGACTTTCCATCACAGACAATGTGTGTTCTAAGATAGATAGTGTGTGATCTGTCTCAGACCTACCTCTTTCCACTGTGTCAGTCAACCAATCCAGGGTATCAGCAACATGGTGGAGGCAGTCACAGCTGTCAGACTGTGCTGCATCCATAAACCTAAGCATTCGTTGGGAGTTCCTTCCTGAACGTGCCTGTGCCTCCATGACAGCCCTAAACATATGCCAAATGACATGTGATGAGACACCTGCAACAGGTGGTGGGCACGACAACAGGTCTTCAACGAGCAACCCTATCAATCCACCTGTGTGGAACCTTGCCAGGGAATTGTTATGGCTAGGCTTATATAGGCTAGGCCGATAGCCTAGTACCAACCTATGAACCTATGAACCTATGACTATGGCCAGTGTTGATAGTCACTGGAGACACAGTAGACACACTTCCCTGTTCAGTGTCCCCACCCTCCGACTGTCCAATATTTGTGGCCTCAGGGGACTGGGTATGTGTAGGCTTACTGGCTGTGCACAGTGATAATGAGCGTGGATGAGGGAAGTCAACCTCTGTGTCTGATTCAGCCTCTGCAACCCCCAGCTGTGCCTCAGTTTAGCCACCATCATCATCAGCATCTGGAGAGACACTGAAATCAGGTGGTGTACGGGACAAAGACCCACCTCCCTGGTCACCTGTGTTAAAAAGGAAAAAGCAATACATTAATAGCAGCACTACTATGGTTTGCAGTAATATGGTGCAATATATGTTATGCTGTATACACCTCTGTCACTATTACAGAATGGTATACCTCCCAACCTCACAAAGTAGGACATATGGGCATTATTTTCTAACCCCAATCTGTAATTATTTGGAAATAATTATTCAGTAAACAAGAATCTTATGAGCAAAAAATAATTATGTACACTGTGGAGATTCTGCAAACATCTCCATAGTTGACAGTTATGCCAATCAGTGATGCCCTGACAATACTTTCAAATCAATCACTATGGTCATAACTACAAGGCAGAGGTATGGGTCTAAACCGAGAACATTCAGAAAATATCTGTACAGTTGATAATCATGCAGACAGTATATCAATCCAACCAGCAGGCCTAGGATGACACTTTAGCTAACACACTGACATATACATTTTACACTGTTTATTGCACTTTAAGTTACTAATTGTTGCAAATTGTTTCTGTAGGATACACACTAAAGTGCGCTAGCCGATTTACAGCATTTATAGCATTTACTGTCTGTTTTTTTCCTTGTCTCTGTAATAAAACAAAAAAAAAAATCTCTTGTTTTCCTGCCTTACTGAACTAGAGTAGTCCAGTTTCAGAGTTGCTGATCCCTGGGCTTTGTTTTTAGTTCCTGTTACTGATTCATTGCCTTATTAGGGAGGAGGGAAGTTTCTTTGCTTACCAGTGGGAGTGGGAAGCACTGAGCAGCCTTTCTGTCCGATTTGGTGAAGTTTCAGCCAGAAACTAGTAGTCCTTTGGTTGTTTTGGGCCAATTCCTAGCTCCTTTCAGCCCCTTCGTATAAAACACGCTAAACACGTTTTCCAGCTTGTACCAACTCAGCACAGATCCTCGTGGTGGCCTGCAGAGTGATCCAAGCAGCAGAGAGCTAAAAGAGTGACTTTCTACCAGATATAAGTATTTATTGTGGCTTTCGCACTGTTATTTAAGCGAGCAACTGCATTTCGCCTGTTTTATTGCTACTTTAAGTGATTTCTGCATTTTACACTGTTTATTGCACTTTAAGTTACTAATTGTTGCAAATTGTTTCTGTAGGCTACACACTAAAGTCGCTAGCCGATTTACAGCAATTACTGTCTGTTTTCCTTGTCTCTGTAATAAAACAAAAACTCTCTTGTTTTCCGCCTTACTGAACTAGAGTAGTCCAGTTTCAGAGTTGCTGATCCCTGGGCTTTGTTTTTAGTTCCTGTTACTGATCCATTGCCTTATTAGGAAGGAGGAAGTTTCTTTGCTTACCAGTGGGAGTGGGAAGCACTGAGCGCCTTTTGTCTGATTTGGTGAAGTTTCAGCCAGAAACTAGTAGTCCATTGGTCGTTTGGGCCAATTCCTAGCTCCCTTCAGCCCCTGCTATAAAACACGCTAAACTGCGAAGCGATTATGAGTTACCACTGTTGCACACAAGAGCAGCGGCGGTTAAACAAGGTTAAACTATTTGGGCCATCTAAATTCCACTCTTCCAATTTTCCCTTAAAACTACCTTCCTCGAGCTGTACTGCTGATCTAACCAGCATATCCTATAACTGAAAAGTTCATCTCTACTTGATTCCCAAGTAGACTATTCTCTATCTGTAAAGCCTAGCACTTACTCCTACAGTACTTGCACCTTGATAAAGCACTCTTATTATAGATAGTACCCCACCAGCCTAAAACCCACTTCCCCGGAGTCCTTTGAAAGTCTCTTTATCTACTACTTCTAGTATGTCGAGGATCAGTTGCTAGTGTCCTCTCCAGCTCAACTGGTGAACCTGGGAATATTGAGGCAATGTTACAACTGCCTCATGTACACAGACAATCCTCTCCTTCTCCCACAAAACACAAATACATGCGAGAGATGCAACTATACGGCCAAACTGGAGGCTGAGCTCTCTCAACATAGGACTGGCAAGACCAGACAGGAGGAGAAGGTAACCACACACAATACATACCCAGTCACACATGGTACCATCACAACTTCAAATCATACACATACTCACACAAAGACATACTCGGAGGCTCTGATCAAAAATTTACCAAAACAGCAGAGGCCACCAAAGCAGACACCCAAACAACTACCACCTCACGACCCAACACATGCAACACATAGACCACACAGTCAGAGTGTCAAACAGTCACAGCCCTTAAGGCCAAACAAAATGCCAGACACACTTGTCATTGGTGATTCCATAGTCAGACACACTGACGTCCCGCTCACCAGACTGAGTAAAGAGAAGGTCACAGTAAGCTGCCTGTCAGGCGCTAGAATCCGCCACATAACGCAAGCACTCAGGTCTCTCAACAGCAGGTACAAGTACGACTCAGTCATTGTCCACGCTGGTGTCAACGACCTGAGACGTACCTCCTTGGACTACATGAAAAGGGACATCGAGGAGCTCTCTGATTATGTAGCCCAGGCAGGTATGACCTTGACCTTGAGCAGTATCCTACCTTCACCTAGAATGATGCCACAATACAGTGATAAGATGATCAGCTTTAATAATTGGCTTAAATTCTGGTGTCATTCAAAGGGGATCAATGTCTGTCTGCCTGGGATGACATGCTGGACAAGCCACGCTGTCACAAGGGACGGCTTGCACCTGTCACCCTGGGCTTCCGGATATTGGCAAAGGCTCTTGCCACCCCATAGTGCCTTTTTAGGCAAGGCTCAAATTCTAAACCTACCACCCTAGAACACCAAAAGGAAAAAACTAAGGGTAATGCTGCTCAATGCCAGAAGTCTCAATCTCAAGATGCACGCACTCGAGGCCCTCCTCAATATGGAGAACATCGATGTCTGTGCTGTGACAGAAACCTGGTTCAAGGCTCCTGAGAGCACCCCAGCACTAACAGGTTTCACCTCATATCATGCGTTCCGGCCCCAAAATCCGGACAACACCAAGAAAGGAGGGGGGGTGTCCATATTCTTAAAGGACACCCACACCTCAAGGTTGGTGGCAACGCATGATGCATCGGAGACCATCCAGGTGCAATTAACCATAGGCAAGACTGCTCTGCAATTTGTAGCATGTTACAGGCCACCCTCTCAAACTCAGGAACCTCACATGGCCTTCCTGAAAACATTGGAGGGGATAAATGTATCTCCAAACACCATCATACTAGGTGACTTTAACTACCCTAATATAGACTGGGAACACTACTCAAGCCCGAACACTCTAACCCAAAGATTCCTGGAGTTCATAAACTCAAATGCCATGGAACAACTAGTCACCATCCCCACAAGAGGAGAAAACATACTTGATCTCATCATCACAAAAAAAATCAGAGGACAAATGAAGTCTACCAAACCCAAATTTGAGATAAGTTCAGGGTCCCAGGCCAAGGACAACCACAAAGTATATCTTAGCTATGTCTTCAACCTCAAAGGCAATACACAATTGTGTGCATATCTCATCGTAAATGGAACCACCTATAATGAGCCAGAAGCTATTGCAAACCTCCTGGCTGATAAATTCAGCCCCAACCTTACCCCTCTATCCCCCCTCAACCTTCCCTCAGGAAATAGCATCAAATATAAGTCTCCCTACTATCACTAGGGAACAGGTCTTTAATGGTCTCTCTAAGGCCAAGTACACTGCATCAATGGGCCTAGACAATATCCCAGGATGCCTTCTAAGTAGCATGAAACATGATCTATCAAGGCCTCTGGAATTACTACTTAACTATAGCCACCAAACAGGCTTCATGCCTCATGAATGGAGAACAGCAACAGTCATCCCTCTGCACAAAGGTGGGCCATCTACAGACCCTGGAGACTACAGACCCAGAAGTCTCACTAGTCTTATATGTAAAGCCATAGGAAGAATTTGTCATGGAGATGATCAACAGAGATGTAGCAAACCTCCAGACACTGGACCAAACCAAATTTGGATTTGTCAAGGGCAGATCATGCCTACCCAACCTGGTGGACCCCTTTGAAAAGGTAACAAAAGCAATGGATGAGAGAAAAATAGTTCACACGGCCTACCTTGACCTGACAAGGCATGTGACACTATTCCACCATCAGGAATTGTTGACAAAATCAAGAGGTTGGGTACAAACTAGTTTGTCAACTGGTGGATAGCCAAGTGGCTCACAGACAGGACCCAGGAAATTAACATTACGGAGTCCACCTCTACAAAGGGGGCAGTCACAAGTGGACTCCCTCACAAATCAGTTCTCAAACTGCTGGGTCACTGTCAGTGGTCTCTGTCTGATTAAATTTGCAGGTGATTAAAAATTAGGAGCGATCATTGATTCCCACACTGACACAAATATTCTCCAGGAGGGGCTGACACAGACATACAACTAGTTTCAGAGCCATGGACTAACACTAAATGCCAAGAAATGCATAACACTATTCTTTGCGAAGTCATCCATCCCTGGTAACTATAAAATTGACAGCACACCTCTAACAGTTGACCCAGAAGTCAGGGACTTATGGACACATATAGATAGTAATCTAGCCTTTGACTGTCACATGTCTACAGTATTGAGGAAATCATTCTATGTTTTACAACTTATAAACAAAAGCATGGCATCCAAGTCCAAGGAAGTCATTGTTACACTGTATTTGGCATTCATCAGACCTATCATTGAGTGCAATGCCCCCTTTTGTATGTACCTAACCAGGCATATCTGACAACTTGAACATCCACAGAGGTTCCTAACTAAAATAATACAGGGTGTAAGTAAAATGTCCTAGCCAGACCACATCAAGGCCCTATCTCTGTATTCTGTCTCCTACAGGCTTTGGAGGGGAGATGTATGCCTGTCTTACAGGGCATTGTCAGACCCTACTCTGGACCTCCTGCATATCCAAGAAACAAACAGCACAAGAATTACCCATTCTACAGCCCTATGCCTTGCCTGTGATATAAATAGGATGTGTTGGAGAGACAGTTATGTATCCCAAAGACTACACCCTATATGGAACAGGCTCCCCATCCATGTGAAGCAGAGTTCTGCCCTAACAAAAATCAAGTGCAAGTTACACAAATGGATGGGTAACAGGACATTCTTCCCTGGTTTGGGACCTATGTCTCTAATGGACACAGGAAAACTGTAAATGGTTCATCTCCCAGGCCCCTCCTTGTAAATGTCTCATCTCCCAAACTCCTGTTTATACGTATCAAGGATATCAAACCTTGTTAGGGATTTGGGATGCATGGCTAGGCTTAAAGAAGCCCTTGTGCTTGTTAGCCTAGTAAACGCCTATGAACCCATGAACCCATGAACCTATGAACCTATACTGTATTTCCTTTCTTATGACATTTGTCTTCTGTGCTGACATTAGTTGATTGTAGATGTGTACCAGTAGGTGTCCTGAAAGTGAAATGTAAACATTTCCATGAGACACATTTCATTGTGTGACTCCACAGTGATTACAACAGCATCCATTGTAACATACACAAATTATTATGCTATCCAATTATAAATGGTACAATATCTGTAAATGAACAGTACAGGTAGTATGTCAACAGCACCAATGGATGAAAGGAATTCATACTAATGTAGATAGTCACCCTGTGCATCAGACACATAGCTTTATGTCCCTGCATCCATGAGAAAGATGATAGGGATGTGGCACAGTTATCATCACTTGCACAGGGTGTTCTGTGGGGGTGCAGGAGGCCTAGGCTGACCCACTAGGTTGGCAAGCGTGTGTGTGAGTCATGAAGTAAAGCAAGCAAGATGGACCATGGAAATGTTGCATGTGTGTCTGTAAGTGCCCTCAATGTGACAGTGGTGTGTGAGTGTCTGCAGGAACACAGCCAAGCTCATTGCTAGCCATACATGTCTGCATGTTGGACAGCTGTGAGCCATGCATAGTAGACCTGACAGTTCATCTTCTTTGCCTCCAAACATGAGAATTGGCTCTGCCATCTCCATGGCCAATGTCAGATGCTGTGCTACTACCTGAGGGTGACTGATGTCTGCTGGGCATGTGTCCTTCAGGGAAACACCAAGGACCACCAAGTCCACAGTCTGCTACGTCTTGGTGTGGACAGCACACTCCCCTCTGGAGTGCTGGATGTACTGCCACTATAGGAGCGTGATTGTACATGGCCACATTGACTCACAGAAAATGTGATTGTTGACCTACATCCACAAGGCCGACATTCAGTTTCAGTCAGACTTTCCATCACAGATAATGTGTGTTATAGGATAGATAGTGTGTGATCTGTCTCAGACCTACCTCTTTCCACTGTGTTTGTCAACTGATCCAGGGTATCAGCAACATGGTGGAGGCAGTCACGGCTGTCAGACTGTGCTGCATCCATAACCCTAAGCATTCATTGGGAGTTCCTTCCTGAACGTGCTTGTGCCTCCATGACAGCCCTAAACATATGTCAAGTGACATGTGATGAGACACCTGCAACAGGTGGTGGGCACGACAACAGGTCTTCAACGAGCACCCCTATCAATCTGCCTGTGTGGAACCTTGCTAGGGAATTGTTATGGCTAGGCTTGTGTAGGCCCTAGGGCCAATAGCCTAGTACCAACCTATGAACCTATGACTATGGCCAGTGTTGATAGTCACTGGAGACACAGTAGACACACTTCCCTGTTCAGTGTCCCCACCCTCCAACTGTCCAATGTTTGTGGCCTCAGGGGACTGGGTATGTGTAGGCATACTGGCTGTGCACAGTGATAATGAGCGTGGACGAGGGATGTCAACCTCTGTGTCTGATTCAGCCTCTGCAACCCCCAGCTGTACCTCAGTTTAGCCACCATCATCATCAGCATCTGGAGAGACACTGAAATCAGGTGGTGTACGGGACAAAGACCAACCTCCCTGGTCACCTGTGTTAAAAAGGAAAAAGCAATACATTAATAGCAGCACTACTATGGTTTGCAGTACTATGGTGCAATATATGTTATGCTGTATACACCTATGTCACTATTACAAAATTGTATATCTCCCAACCTTACAAAGTAGGACATATGGGCATTATTTTCTAACCCCAATCTGTAATTATTTGGAAATAATTATTCAGTAAACAAGAATCTTATGAGCAAAAAATAATTATGTACACTGTGGAGATTCTGCAAAAATCTGCATAGTTGACAGTTATGTTAATCAGTGATGCCCTGACAATACTTTCAAATCAATCACTATGGTCATAACTACAAGGCAGAGGTATGGGTCTAAACTGAGAACATTCAGAAAATATCTGTACAGTTGATAATCATGCAGACAGTATATCAATCCAACCAGCAGGCCTAGGATGACACTTTAGCTAACACACTGACATATATCTACATCTCTGACAAAACAGTTTTCTGCTTACCAGCAGCAGAAGCATGGCCTCTTCCATTTTCAGACGGTCCTGAAAAAATATGAGAGAGAGGTAATGGCAACAGCACCACATGTTAAAGTATAAGAGGGTAATACGCCCAAATATCTCACATCTACAGTAATTGCTATGTTAAAAGGTATGTGGCTGACAATCTCTAGAGAAGCTTAAAATTGCAGCTAGCTTACCCCCCCCCAAAAAAAAAACACCTGACATCCATGTAAAACTAGATACCACTTGACAGGATGAATGCAACAGTATTCTACTGCTGATCTAACTAAGCATACTTGGACACTCGTATTGAGAGGAACGGGTAGCACCTATGTCTTCAACATACTGGCTGATGGATGTCTGGGAGATGTCCTGTGTAGTAAGGTTTGACAGGAATTCTTCTGTGGCTGTGAGAGGAGGTTTTGTTGCATGCCCACCACCAGTGATCTGACAATCCCTGGCCATGTCAGCTGCACGTCTCTTTGCTGAATTAATCATATCCCTGGCACTGTGCCTCATAGCTACAATTTTGGTGACACACGGCATTGATGTTATGCACCAGTTCATCCCACAGGGCTGCATGTTCTGACTTATTTGCCCTCCCGGGATAGCATCACCTGGTAATGTTGTTGCAAAGCCTCACTGGTGAGGTTGTTTTCTGCCTCAGAAAATGGTGGCCTGCAATGTGCATGCATAATGTTTCCTGAAATACAAAGAAATGAGAACACATGTAAGGATCACATAAGTACAAGTAAACTATGTAGACATACAGCAGTAAAGGAAGGCTATCAGTATTCATGCTTGATTACACAGCTCATATTCAACAGTGTGCCAAACATACAAAGGGTGTGGACATAACTAGGACAGTAGCAATAGTGGCACATTCTTGTTTGTGCCATGACAGATACTCACACACCCAGCACAGGGGTCCATTGTAGTATGCCCCATAGCAGGAAAAATCCCCTCCCGCCAAATGATATGTATAACAATAGTGCCAACAAAATAGCTGTGTACTATTACAAGTGCTATCAAATGAAGTATCCGTGAAACCTGTGTACCTAGTTATTACACAGCATTATACCCTTGGTGTTCTGAACATCCTCCGTATGTGTAACAGGGTTGGAGATCAAGCCATGTCATTAGTACAATTCTAACAAAGGCTTACTGATGTAATCCCCATTCTCCCTAAGTATATTCAAACATATGCATCATGCAGGAAACAAAATGGTTACATATCTGATGGAGTACAATACTCCTCTGTTGAAAGATACTGCTATAAAAATAATGTGTCAATGAATTAGACATAAGAAGTAAATCTCATACACACTGGTTTTCCTAGCTAGAAGTTTTCCTTTTTATGGTGGTACTCATTAACAGTTGATTACATCTGAACCTATCTGTGGTTCAGAAATGGTAAGTGCGACCTACACAGCTGATTTGGAGTATAATCAGCCAATGCCATACAACTGCTCAACAAGATATAAGGCATCAATGTAGATTCCATCCCCTTTCTCATATGTTGGGATGAAAATAAGTGGGTTAAAAATACAACATCAGCGCAGAGAGAATGAGTGTAACAGGTACGTTTTACATACAGATGTTTGTGCTACAGGCAGAAGCTGATGCTGATGCTTGTCACAGAGACTTTCAATCACAGAGCAGGCATGCATTTAACTGATTAAAGTTAATACACACCAAGGTTCTTCATGATTAATATGCTTACATTAAACACTGACAAAATTCTCAGTAAACTTGTAGGTATAGGGCCTTATGTCAGAGCTCCTGCAATAGAGAGATTAGATGTAGTGACTGCAGGCTCTGAAGTGAAAGAAAGAAAAAAAACTCTACTAAGCTGTGAAATTATATTGAGGCAATAAAATTAGTACTTATTATACAAAAAAGAGATGGTGGAAGGACCACAGTACAGCAGAGCAAGAGAATACAGGGGAGTGATAGTAAGAATGTGTGTATGTAAGCTCAAAGTAGTTTTACAGGAAGTCTAGCAATCCTGGTGTTAGTATATATAGTTAGGGGTGTGTGGGGGCACAGACCCCCACATTGGGGGCTGTGGGGTGCGTAGCCCCCCACCTAGTTGGGTTTTACCAAATAATGCAAAACAAAACCAGACAACAGAAAACCAAATTAAGTGGGGTGCTACACCCGCCACACCCCCCCAATGTGGGGGGCACAGCCCCCACCCCCCTAACAATATATACTAACACCATGATTGCACAACAGTGGGGAAAAGGACATATACCTTTGACTTGCCTTAGAGTACTACTTGTCAGTGAAATGAGTTTAAGGTGAAATGAACTTTAATTGAAATGAACTTTAGGTGATTTGGTCTCAGTAAAATGAGTGTCAGTGAAATGGTCTTTCAGTGATGTGATATATATACATATATATATATATATATATATATATATATATATATATATATATATATATATATATATATATATATATATATATATATATAGGTCCACTTTTAAATGCCGAAATGCCGAAATCTCAAGGTTTACAAAAACGAACCCAAAGCAATGAGGTTTAGGTATCTCGACATTTAAAAGTAAAAAAAAAAAAATCACAAATGAACTAAAATAAAGTGTTTTTCAGGGGGGCAAGCCCCACTGCATTCCCCACACCCCCCTACTTAAATATGCCAACTCCGAGATTGCGTTACAATGAATAGAATGGTAATGCTCCTGTTGCACTTACCGTTCTCTTCACTGTAGCGCAATCTCGGAGTTGATATATTTAAGTAGGAGGGGTGTGGGGGGTGCAAAACACTTTATTTTAGGTGACTATCTTCTTTTTCCCCACTTTTAAATGTCGAGATACCGAATTCTATATATACACCAGAACACCTGCAACATACATTGCATATATAGGTGTTAAAAGGAAAAATGCTCAGCATATGTAAAACTTATTCGATCTGAATTTAATTGTTACAAGTATAACACACTACCAAAGTCTTTTCACTGTTCTACACAGTCTTAGAACAAATAGAAAGGTAATAACATATGACACATACCTGCTCTATGAAGGAAGATAGTGACTGCGAGTAAGTGGAGACAACAGTGAGGGGATATTTAGCAAATACCTTCTACTACAGTGACCATCCCACTCTCAGGTCAATTTATAGGTCAATTTATAAGTGAGACCAATCAGTTTATAGCCAGAACAAAGTAATTAACAAAGACACATACCAGGAACCGCAAAATATCGACAGAAATAATCCACAGCCCAAAGCTGCATGAAATAAAAGGCCATCCAGGAAGCTACTATTGCCAGCAATCTAGTAGTAGACTAAATTCTGAGAAGTTATTATAAACAACACAACTGGCCAACAATAAAAAATAAAAAAAGAAAAATTAAGTTTTTATTCAAATAGTAATAATGAATAAAAACTTTGTCGGCAATAGTAGTTTCCTGGACGGCCTTTTATTTCAAGCAGCTAAACCATGCTTACTTTTAACTCGTAGTAGTGATTCTGTTTAAGTTCTTGTGGAGTTGCTAGAAACAGCAACCACACATTCAGTGGTGTTTTTTTCTCCATTATGGTTTGGACTGTGAATTAACAAAGAAATGTATGTAAAACAGGCTGTCTGTCATTTCCTTAGAATAAAAAACTGGCATATGCAGTATAGTCTAATGTTCAAACAAAAGGGGACAGTGTCCAACTTAGTAAGAGGTCCTTAGACTGTTTCACAGACATTTTCAATCACAGAGCAGGAGTGTATTTAACTGATTAAAGTTAATACGTAGCAAGTTTCTTCATGATAAATATGCTTACATTAAACAGTGACAAAATTCTCAGTAAACTTGTACGTGTAGGGCCTTATGGCAGAACACCTGCACTATTGAGGTCAGATGTAGTGACCACAGGCGATTAGAAACTGTTCAGAAGTTTTGCACTACGTAACTGAAAGTATGCCAGAATCGTAGGTAGGTCATGTAGCATTTGGGGCAGTTCCTCATACTGGTGTCTCCTAAACTCAAAACTGAAGAACAAAAAAAAAAAAAAAACAAAACAAAAAAAAAAACTGCATTGTTATAGCAGTCACAAGCTGCTAAGCAGAATGGGTCTCTATTGAAATACTGAAATATCGGCAGTCATATGCCGAGTGCCAAAAATACGAAAAAAAAAAAAAAAAGACTGAAAACATGGGAAGAGAGAATCTTGAAAATTGCTCTTCTCCTTAAAATTGTCTTGTGGCAGAGCTCTTTCAGTATTGGGGTGAGATGTGGTGACCATAGGCAATTGTACAATGGCAAAATTATCAGTGAAAGTGTTTGGGAGCTGGGCATAGCTCTTGCAGTCACGAAAAACCACCAAGTACATTTATTCTGGTACCTCGGCTGAACACAGCCTTCAAAGGAATAATCACTCTTTTTTGTGTTGCATTTTACAAAAAAAAATCCATCATTAATCAATAAAAAAAATAATAAAAACCCTCTTTTTTTTCAGGTTAGCGCTGCAGTCTGCAATCCAGTAAAATCCAAAAAAAAAAATGCACGAAGCCTAGCTGGCAGGGGTGCTGTAGCTAGAGATGGTAATCCAACAAAAACCACTGAAAAAAAGAGAGATAGACTCACTTGTTTAGGATAAGAGATAAAATAAGCGCCAAGTCATCAGACACTTATTCATCAGATCTTACACATCAACATTATGTGCATCACATTAACAATACTATGAAAATCAACAATTATTTATTGAACTGTGAGTCTTAGATAGAGAATTCTTTTTTTAGAAAGGATTGGAAGATATATCCCAATCCTAGAGGGGTGACATTAAAACAAATACTGAAGGAAAGAAAAAGGAAGTGGATAAATAAAGGAGGTGGTAAAAAAGAGAGAGCCTCAATTATGAGAGCCTCAATGCAACCATTAAATGGCAAATAAGAAAAATGTCAAATAAATAAATATGATAATTCCTTTTTTTTTTATCATTTTCATTTATTTTCTCCATCTATTGTATCCACATTATATTTCTGTTTATAGATGAGTCTATTTCTAGTATTATTTGTTATTGATATGCATTTATTATTTTTATATTTATTATTTATATTATATTTTATATTTATATTTTATTTTTTTATTTTATATTTTTTTTTTCTTCTATATTCATTATTTCATAGAAATTTTGGTTTTTTATATTTTTTGTTTTTTTTTTTTTTAGTATGTTTATTTGTTTTCAATGCAAGCATATTATATATGAATTATATATTTCAACAATTTTTAAAGAGCGTTCCATTAGAATTACTGATATTATAATAATTGAATTTACACACATAATGAATGTTATGCATAATGTTGAATTTTCTTAATTCTCTTGAATATTTATCTGTGACTTAGATCTAATGAAGCAGTATCTTTATCTGACGCCTTCTTTCGCCTTATTTCTTTGTTTTATCTATTTTTTCTTACTTTCTTCAGTGGTTTACCATCTTGAGCTGTAAGAGCTAAATTAAACTGTGTAAGCAACTGGAATAAAAGAGAAATACAATAATAGGCACAAGAATAAAGAAACACAACAATAAGCACACATATAAAGAATAAGAAGTATATAAAATTCACATAAAAATACAACACAATATTATCTAATCAAGTTCTATACACTACAAATGAATATTCAATTCTATAGTCAAGTTCATTTCCAAATTCAAGCCCAAAGTTAAAGTTAATATACAAAGTTAATATAAACATACTTGTCCAAATACATTATTTTTATAAACAAGTGAATCTGATTCACAAAAAGTTACCAGTATTATAAACATCAGGTTTATATTAGAAGCTTCTAAATGTTTATTTGCTTTGTATGTATTTAATTTTTATTCTTTTAATGTGTATGTGTTTAATTACCTAATTTTTAATTTTTTGTATGCATAGCTCTTGCAGTATCAGGATCAGGCGTATAGACCACAGGCTGTTGTACAATGACAAAATTCTCAGTGAAAACATTTGAAGTTGGGCCTTATGTCATAGCTCCTGCAGTATTGGGAGGTCAGATGTATTGACCACAGGCTCTGCACTGTGAAGGAACATGATGACCGAGTGCTGCATTGGCAGGCATAAACAGTTACTTTCTGTAAATGTACGAAGCAGTTTGCTACACTTTAGAAGATCTTTTTTTTAATTTATTTTCAATAATTATTTTTTACTTTTCAAATCTAAATGTACAAAAGTCTGAAGAGGCCCTTTTTTGGTCCTAAACTTAAAGTTGAGGGTGATGCACCACATGAGGTGATGACCCTGGGTACCAAAACGGCTAGCTACACCTTTAGCCAGACCTACAAAGTGGTAAATGACCAAATCATACTTCGTGTACTGTGTATCCAAAAGACTGGTAGTAACATGGACCATAAACCTATATTCCCATTTTATAAACTCAATAACCCAGGTGCAAATTATAATAAACTGCATCCAACATTTTTAAAGCTGTCAGAAGAAAAAGTTATAAAACCCTTTTTCATACATTTAACCTGTCTCTCACTTCTGCCATTGAGTAACCTATTTCAAACACTGTCATAATTCCTCTTTCAAAGACCAGCTCCCCTAAAAGTGAGAATAATTACAGACCTATTTTAAACTTCTGTCTGGTCACAAACATTTTTGATAAAACTGCTATACAAACAACTAATAAATCACATCAATAGCTATGGCCTAGTATGCAATACACAACATGGTTTCCATAGTGACTTTAGTACATTTATTGCCCTTACAATAGCCACTGATACCATTTGCTGTAATGTAAATGAAAGTCTAATTACAGCAGAGCTCTTTGTAGATATGACTAGGACATTCAAACAGTTGTCCATACACTACTTATCAATAAACTCGAAATGATCAGCTTCAGTGATTACACAATTCACAAGTGTCAGAGCTATTTGAAGAATAGAACATTCCATGTTTTCAATAATAACTCTTCTTCCATTATTGGCATACTTAAAGCAACAGTACCACTGGAATCTGTACTAAGCCCACTGCTATTTTTACTTTTAATGATCTCCCACTAGAACATCCAAATCTTTAACTTAATCATGTATGCTGATGATATTCTACTACTACAACCTAGTTCAAGCTGCTCTGATGTACAAAAGTTGCAAAACAACTTTACTCAGATATATAACTGTCCTTCCTCTTAACAAGCTACTAATAACCCCCATGAAAACTAATGTAATAATCTCCTGCATAGCCAGGTCAAAGTGGTTACCCTTCCTCCAATACTCCTACTAGCTCTCAAAGGAAATACCATCTCCATCATCACAGAGCAGAGATATCATTGCCTTACACTCTATTAATCCTTCTCTTTCTTTTCTGAACATATAGACAATATAATCAACTAAGTCCTTGCCCAATTAAAACTCTTTCCATCTAACAATTGCCAAAAACATACTACTGCCAAAAATGAACTATGGCCTTCCACTTCTTGTACTACATTCAGTCCACATTACCTAAATAAATCAGGTTACAAAGAACAAAATCTGTGAATTCATTATTTTAGCAGGTCCACTTACAGTTGAGCCAAGGATCTAAACTTACTTTAGCAAATAAATAAAACACAGCAGAGACATAAATTTACCTTGCAATGCTTACCTCTTCTTTAGAACAAGCTTCCACTCCAAATTAAGCAATTGTGACATAATTTTTCCTTCAAAAGGAGCCTGACAACTGGCTTAGTATCTACAAATACATCCCCGGAATGGCTGACCTGTTGTTCCTTGAAAAAAGAGATAAGATATAAGGGTGTGAACTGGCAAATAATAAATGGCCACTGGGCCCATTTGCCTTGTATATTCTGTGATTCTATGATTCTACTAAGCACCATTGCATGTTGGCTTGAAAATGCTAAATGGCTACCTATTCCTAACAGGGCATTAGATCTCCTAAATCCTTTAATCTTTAAGACATTAAATGAGAGGTACTGCCCCCAACAAAAACTGCCGATACAAGGTTTCAGTTAAGAACACAAAAATTCTCATGGCGTTTTTCAATATCTGGCTTACCCTTCATTTAAAATTACAGTAGGAGAACAGGCTTTCTCAAGATTAGGACCAGGCTGCCAAATATCACTCAATGTTAAACAACAAGAGAACATTAAGATCATTAAGGCTGCTTTAAAACAACATCTACAGACAAAATCTTAATGCAAATGCTAGAAAAATAATGGCTAATTTTCTCTTTTTAATACAAACAGTATGCTGTGAAAGTCAAAACTGCACTACAATTATCACATCATATTAAAAGTGCTATTCTATTTCCCTGAAATGTCACTTACTCTACAAATGTATTATTGTTGGTGAAGTTGTAATAATTTACTGCATGTTCACTGGTTGTACAGATGTTATCTACTTTGTGAAATTAGTGTTACAGGCTCATGAGTTCATAGGTTCAAAGGTTCATAGGAGATTACTAGTCTAATGGCTTAAGGGCCCTTAGAAGTCTAGCCAATATAACCTGATTTTACCCAATATATGTCCCCTAGGGGGGCAAGAGGATGGCATGGATTTCTGACTGTGCATTGAGTAGGTTACAGATTGCCCCTGTCCATAAAAGGGACATAGGCTCTACCGCAGGCATGAATGCGTGAGTCCCGATCCATTGATCCAACTTGTGTTTGAATAGGGCCAGGAATGGACTCTGCTTAATGTGAATAGGAAGGCTGTTCCGAAGAAGGGGCAATCTCTGAGACATATCTGTCTCTCCAGCATGTCTTGTGTGAGTTGTTGACTACGTTTAGAGCCCTAGATCGGGTAACCCTCATGCTGTTGACTTGCTGTATTTGTCTACACTGCAAATGTTAAAATGATCACTAACTATACAAACATATTTGTGCATGCCAGGTTTGTGAAATCCTGCTGTATTACTGAGCTCATGTTATGGCTGACTGGTTAACAAATAGTATATTAATAAGTAAATAAGTAAATATTGCAACATAGATATATATCTGTCATGACAAGTTCTGTCTCCGAAAATGATCTACTTCTGTAACAAACTCCTGCATTTTGTAAAACAAAGCATACCTCTTACTATCTTCAATTTTTACTTAGGTGAATAGATGTAGAACCACAAATATATGCAGGTCTTGCCTTCCACACTTATGGACAAGGGGATACATTATTTGGGTGTACCAGTGTGAAACCTCAGTGTCTAGAATTCAAATGACAACTGATACATTACCTAGTAGCATCCTATAAACATACATTCATATATATACACACACATACACATGGACACACACAGAATAATAACTTTATTGCTTTCTGTTCTGCAGAGTAACTAAGCTTTTATTACTTTTCAAACTTATGTGTCATGCAATATGGAGTCCCTGAATGTCTTACATGTCTGTATCAAAGTAGAAAAGCTATATTTCCTTACTGAAAGTATAATTAGTCTCTTATACTGGTGAATCTGTATTATCCAGAAGTCTGTGGGGGCCTGGATTATAATTTTATTACTGTATAACGTATAAAGTCATTTTTCTTTAAAAAGACCTGCCAGTTTCAGTTGAGAAATGGCCAAAACTGATCTGAGGATAAAAATATTTTCTTCTGTTAACTGCTGTGCCTGACTTTCCAACTGAAAGACACAGAAGATATTTGCTGTAACCTAACATTACAAGTAAAATAATCTGATTGCATGACAGCATCAGAATGCAATATCAAGAGACAAACATTTGCACTGTGTTTCTTATCATGGATCCTTCAGTACAAAGTGTCCAAATTCACAGGCACTACACTTATCTGAATGTCGTGCTAACATCAGTAAAGTACACAGCAGTAAGGATAATACAGTTAATGTTCTGTATTTTGTTTGTTTTTGCTGACATCAGAAAAGTACACTAAATAATGATAATACAGTTTATTTTCTGTATTTTGTTTATTTAATCTTAACAGGATAGCTGAGTGACAGAAACGGTAAAGAAACAAGAACCTCAGTTGTTAAGTAAACTATGATGATATTACGTGATTAGATGTTGTCATGCTGGGTGAGCAGGTGCTAAATAAATTTGTTGAGAGGAGGTACAGAATCATGTACTCCATAAAGATTGTTAGAAATGCACTGACTAAAGCCAGATGATGCTTACAGAGTCCCTCAGAAAGAAAACACTATGATAAAACTTTTTTCTTTAGGACGATGCTATCTACAAATAACCAAAAACTGGTAAAAGGCAATTCTTGATACATCAACACTTAATTTTCCAGTGTTTGTAGGAGCAAAAATGTGCCCTTTCATATCAGAGGTAAACATTCTTTAGAGCAAGGTTGCTCTTGACATGAATTTGATTTTTCCCTGTCATATTTAAAACATTGGAGTTGAATATAAATTCCAGGGGTGTGTGGGTACAATATTTTGCATGTCTGGGAAATGGGTTCTGCCTTCTTAATACAATCAATCTAAAAACAAGCAAACAAAAAAAATGCAGCTTTATTTTTAATGTCTCATAATAGTTGATAACTAATCATGTGACTGAAGGTAAATCAGACATAAATGCATTTTCATCCTTAGTCTTCTATTCTAGCGAAGCACAGCTACTTTGCACATTTTTATTTGCAGTATAGAAAGTGAATGGATATAAAAATGTGTTTTTTAGAGCTGCTGGTGTATATGTGTAAATATGAGATGAACATAGTGGTAATGAATGTGGATTGTTACAGTATAAAATTGAGCAATGACACTGTTGGGTTAGTCAAAAGTTTAGTAACTCATCTACAAACTTTGACATCTAAATTTTCTACTGCTATGTGCCATTTAACAAGTGACCAGTAATGAATGATGTTGAATAAAAAAGATCTTAAAAGTTTGCTGATTCCTAAGAGCTGCAAGATCACATGTAGTCTTAACATCATTACCTAAGCAACAGACTCAATCATTTTTAACTTGGATAAAATTGAAACAAGCATGTACTTCCTTAACGTCACTTCTTACTATAACATACATTTGTTTTATTTTTCTTTGATAATTGACTACACAGGACTATAAGTCATCTATTCCCTGTTTTCTTTTTATTGTGCCACATTCAAATATTATTTTCCTGTAAATGTTGCCCCTCTGGTGGTGGTATTTCTCTTAAAAATGTGAAAAATTGTGCAATGTCTCCCTGCTCCTCCTTTTGTTAAGTGAATATTTATGAAGTTCTTTTAACTTCTGTCAGTATGACTGGTGGTACAACTCCTACACCTTTTAGTTTGTTTGCCCCTTTAGGGCAGCTTTAGACCAGTGTACAACTTGACGGTTATAATGTCTCTCTAGGATGGCTACCAATCTCAGAATGAGGCTCACTAATTGTCTAGAGAGGGGGATCATAACACTCATTTTCTTAATGGTGATATCTATCAATACAAATACGTCAGCATCCAGCGTAAGTCATAATGATTTCTGGCATTAACTTGCAAAAGATATTTAACCTACTGCATGATAAATGTACACTTCCCAGAGACCAAATTCCCCAAGCCTAAAGTCCCTGAGCATGAAGTCCCAAATGTAGGCAATGCTAATAACCGTTCTTTATAGGTTATCACTTTAAGTGCAGTTTGTAAGTGTGTACAAGCTGTGGATTCCTTCATTTTGAGAGCTTTCTGCCTTCTTCATGTCTGTGCGAACATGGAGTTGGTGTAAGTAAGTTTAGAATATGGAGGGCTTTCCTCCCACTTGAAGGGTACTGAAGAGCTTGCCTCACCGCAAACAAAGCTTTACAGGTTAATTTTTTTGTTGTGCTATCTTTTCGGCCACTTGTTTTTGGCAGCTCAGCTTCTCACCAGTTTATAACACGACATTTCATAGTGGAACCTTAATTAGTCTGATTATATTTCTGCTTCTGAAACTATATTCCATCATGTGCTGTAGATTTTTCCTAAGCAGGATTACTTTGCACTTCTTTCTGCTAAAATTAAACTGCCATTCCTCCGGACTTTGCCATCTCAGTTTTTATAAGACTGTTGAGCAGCAGCAGTTTTACTGGTCTGTGTTGTCATCATCAAAGTGAAACAATTTTTTGTTATAGTACCTCTTTAGTAACTTATTTACTTGTTTGTTTGGTTGGGTTGTTAATTTATTTATTGTCTTTGTAGGTGAACTGATGTGAGGCAGCCTTTGGTCATAACACCAGCTGGAATCATTCAAATTATATGTAAATAATATGTAGTACGTAAAATAATGAAACTATACAAATTATGCTACATACAGCATGTATGCGAACATTTTTGTAAACGTGAGTAGGCCATTAAGAGTTTAACTGCTTACAGTTTAAAACACAAGTTAAACATTTAATAGACGTTTGAGTAGGGTGAAAATATTAAGACAAAGAATTTCAGTACTTACAAAAAAATGAAAATGAACTAAATATGAGTGATAATACAGGTCAGACACAAATTAATGTGACTAATGCTGTAAACAATACTGCTCTGAACTGTAATTTGAAAACTAATAGCCATTATATATACATAGCATTTAAAAGAGGGTATGTGTGATAAATGAGGAACTAAAATATTTTCAACATTTCTGAAGAGTACATAGATTTGACATCAGCAGGGGAAGAATTTCAGACAGCAGGTGCAGCTCTTACCTTCCTACTAGCATTCCCCCCATATAGACACTCATGATACTCAGGGATCCAAATGGTTTAGGTGAATGGCTGGACGTTTAATGGCCCTGGTGGTTGTTAGCCTAGTTACATCCTATAAACCTATAATTTTCCATATTATCCTAACACACCTCCATCAGTGAGTCTAATTCTGCAAATCCATGAGCTTGGCACTGCTGAACCCTTTGAATCTCATGTTGTCTCCCAGTGAGACCTCCCATTACATCAGCATACAGATAATGGAGGAGAACCCTTCTACAGTGCATGAAAACTAAATAAGAACCAGCAACACTACCTTCTATTTGACACCCTGATTGCCAGTTTGTACACTGTCCAGTTTAGGTCCCATCTCATTGGTAAAGCCAGTTAGCATCTCAGAAATCATATCTTTGGCATTAGCCTCATATTGTTACACTGAGGGGAGGGGACTACATCTACACTGATTAGGCATTTCGTTTTCTAATCCTATTATTGGGAATATTTTGTAATATGGAATAATGCTCCTTAAATATATGAAATGCATATGATGTCCTTCCATATCACTGTTGCAGTATTCTTCTGAAGGATCTCCTGCAAAGGACAGCCCAGCGTCTGGCCAGTATACCAAAGCCTTCAGCTGTTATAGGTGCTGTACATCATACATCACATGTATGCTTCCCATGCATGGTGTATGGCATAAAGATGATGTACAGATGTAGATAATCAGAATTTCTTTGCCGCCAGTCCGAACACCATTGTTTAATGTTGGTTTGAACACCCTTCTGCTGTGCTGATTACCAAGCTATGTTTTCAGATAAGTGCCCCATTTGGGAATTTCTTTTCTTCCTTTCCTTATTGTTGTGACTGTGTTCATCTCATCCAGAAAAGGGAAATTCAATGTGGGAGGCAGATTTCTCATAAAGACCTTCATGACTAGTGTCTGTTTTGTTTGGGTGTGTCCCACTATCCTATGCAGTGTTCTGTCAGGCGTTTGTGCCTAAGACCTTATGTAGTCACCTGTTCTCTTTATCTACATAGCTGGAGAACCAACATTTCAAGCTGTTGGCTCTGGATGCTATGGTGGAATCTTTCCATCTTGAGGCCAGCTGTCTGCCAAGAGGAAGGTTAGGCCTGATCTGGCTGTTGTCCATTTTCCCCCTCTCTTCTCTTTCAAGGCTGGTGAAAGCCCAGAGGCCCATCTCTTGCTTGCTTCAGATTCCTCTGCCATGACCCCACCAGAGGCTGGCATGGATCAGGCTTCTCACACATCCATGGTGGCTTTACAAATGTCTATGCCTGATATTGAGGGGGGACCTTGGCTGATTATATCTGAAGGACCTAGTGGGATTCCTCTGATCTTAGTGAGGAGATTCTTACTACCATAATAGAATCAGGTCAGGGATCTGTCCCTCTGAGCGTATTTCAAGTGGACATTCCACAGAAAAAGAAACAGAAGACAAAGTATATTTCCCCTGTTGTAAAGGATCCCCAATGTGAATGGAAGGATTTCGCTCAGGGCTTATTTAATCCTTGGATGGCCTTGAAGCCACCTCAAGGGGTATCTGTTTCTGCATCTCCCTGGTTTTCCACTCTACTCAAGAAGTCTAGGGAACTGGATTCCTCAGATAAGGATCTGAACTCAGGGGAAGAATATCTTGCTTATTCTTCTCAAATCCCTTCTCCCTTGGACTGTGGTTCAGAGGAGGAGGGTTCCTTAAGTCCAAAATCCTTTTTGGAAGAGCTTTCCTTTGAGGACACCATTGACCATATGATGGACTATTTTAAGTGGGACTGTTTTCAATTTTCAGATATTCAGAAAAGATATTATGAGGTCTTACAGATGGAGTCTCCCAAACCATCTGCTGTTCTTTCTGTTCTGGCTATCATTTTGGATACCATTTCAGCTTCTGTATATATATATATATATATATATATATATATATATATATATATATATATATAAAGTACTTGAGGAGTGCAAATTCTTTTATAAACGCCCTTCTGCTGACCCTTCTGTAGTGTCAGTTTCTTCCGACAAACCCCAGCCTAGTTGCCCTCCACCAAACTGTTGCCTTCTGATAAGGATAATAGAGCCATGTAGAAGATGGGCAAGAAAGTTTACAATGCTGCTAGTTTGTCATTTAGGGACATTGACCACAAGTCTCATATGACCACTTAGTTTTGGCTGTCCTATCTCAGGTTTCCAAGGCAGTGTCTGACCTTCCTGACTCTGAGGAGAAGCTTCTCTCCTTTCCCTGCTGGGTTCCACTTCAAAAGTTGTTCGCCATTCAATCAAATGCAGTTATGATGCAGCTGATGCCTCTTCCAGGCCTGCTGCCTTTGGTTCAGTTATGAGCTGTTATTCTTGGCTTCATCTTCAGGCTTTGCCACACATTTGGATGCTCCTTTAGATAATAAAAATCTTTTTAGATCTGCTACTGCTGACCTTTTCAAATCCCTCCAAGACAAGGGCAAAGCCTTGCAGGAGCTGAAACATATTTTTGTTTCTCCAATTTCTAAATTTTAGAGGAACCATCCCTCCAAGTCTGCCATTGTTTGTAGGTAATTCACTGCTCCTCCCAAAGATAAGAAGATTTTTGGGTGTGTGACTCCAGCTAAGTCTACTCAGACCTCTGCCTCCCAGAAACCTTTTGAGGCCAAGCCTAATTCTGGATGGTTTACTTCCTCCTTCCCTTGGACAAGTTCCATTGTCCAATCATCTTTCCCTGTCTCTTGAGTTTTCTGTATTATCCATCAAGAATATTTCATGGTTTAGAATTCCCTTCCTCCCTTTTTGGGCATTCCTTAACCTCCTATGGAATAGCTGTCTCATTTCCCAAAGATTCTTCATTCGCTTTTGACTAAGGGCACCATTCAAGCAGTACTTCCCACCCAGGTAGGGAAGGGGTTTTATTCCAGAATGTTTTTGATTCCACAAAAGGAGAGTACATGGAGATCTATTCTGGACTTTTCCCTGCTGAACACCTTTCTCAAGGCTCCTTACTTTCAGATGTTATCCCTTCAGATATTGTTTCCTCTTTTTCTTCTGCTAGTCTTTTTGGTATCTCTGGATCACAAGGATGCCTATCTTCATAGCCCCATCCATCCTCTCTTCAGGAAATATTTACATTTCTCTGTCTCTTCCTTGCATTTTCAGTTATTTGCTTTGCCCATTGGCCTCTCTACTGCCCCAAGTGTATTCATCAAATGCCTTGCTCCTGTCAATGCTTTCTGCAGGATTCAAGGTATTCAGCATGTTTCACTATCTAGACAATCTACTTATTCAAGCTCCTTCCTGATCTCAGGTTTCCTACTTGCCTATTACACATTCTGGAGTTCACCATAAACCTCTAGAAATCAGTTCTGATACCTTCCCAATATCATATTTTCTTCTGCTGCAGACTTCAGATAGTTCCCATTTTGAGATCTCTGCCTGCCCCCAAGGCTCTGTTTCTAATAACCTTTTTTTTAACCCCTTCTTCCTCTGGCATCTCTCACAGCCAGGGAATTTCTTAGGGTCCTGTGGCTCATGACTTCCATCATTTCCATCCTTCTTCTCACCAGACTCCATATGATGAAACTTCAGGGGTACCTCAAATCAGTGTGGCTTCAGTATTTCACCACTTGGAATTTCCTCTATTCTGTTCCAGAGTCCCAAGTCCTCTGTCTTGGAAAGTGGATGCCCTGTCTTTCTCTTGGAATGGATGCTTCTGTACACCCTTCCATTACCATGAGTTCTGCACAAGATCAGGCTGAACTCTCTCAAAATCTTGTTGGTGGCTCCCATTTAGCCCAGAGAGCATTGATTCACCCTTCTTTCTCATTTGCCAGGGGCAATCAACACAAGTTACGTCACCGGGTGGATTTACTCACACAAGACAAGGGGTGTCTCATCCATCCTCAATTTTCTACTCTTCAGATGACACTGTGGGTGATAGGGTTTTAACTCTCTTTTCTGAGGATGTACTTTGGGTTCTGCCAGAGGCCAAGAAGCCCACTACCAGGAATTCATGTGTCCAAATTGAAAAGATTTTTTTTGGTCTGGTGCCTCTCTTGCCATCACGATTCCATATCAGTGGAGGTTCCATGGTTCAGTCTTATTTTAGTGATCTGCTCCATGTTGTGTTAACATATTCTTCAGTGAAAGCTCACCTGTCAGCAATTTCTGCTTGTCTGCCCTTGAATAATCCTCTGGCATCTAGGTTTGAGGTCAAGTAATTCCTTAAAGGTGTCCTTTATATCAGGTCTCCCAGGAAGCCTATTCCACCTTCTTGAGACCTCAATTTAGTACTTGAAAAATTGACCCAGGTTCCTTCTGAGCCTGCTTCTTCAGCTTCCTTGCAACATTGTACTTGGAAGACTGTTTTGCTTTTGGCTCTTAGTTCAGCCAAGAGGGTGTCTGGAATTCAGGCTTTCATGGCTATTCCTCCTTTTGTAGTTTTTCATAGAAACAGGGTGTCTCTGTGTACTAATCCTTCTTTTAAGCCCATGGTGGTCAGTAAGTTGCCCTTAGTCAGTGTAGTCAGCTTCCTTCCACTTTTCCTTCTCTGAAGTTTGCCACTGAGAAGGTTTGTCATACCTTGGACTTACATAGACAGCTTAGATATTATTTATATAAAACTAAAGTTATTCACAAATCTGAATAGCTTTTTTTTCTTTTCATCCCAGGATTTTGGGATTGGCTGTTTCTAAGCGAACCGTCTCCTCCTGGATTTCTAAGGCCATTTCCTTTTCTTATTCTTTTCATGTCAAATATCTTTCCTCATCTTCTGCTATGGCAGTTGCCTCCTCTGGTGCCTTTTTCAAGGATCTGGATGCAAATTCTATCATTCAGGCTGCTACTTGGTCCTTGGTTCATGCTTTCACTAAGCATTACAAGTTGGACATTGTTTCCAGGGTCAGTAGGCTTTACCAAGGCTATCCTGCATAGGTTTGTTGAAGATTCTTCTCTGCCTTCCTCCTCCCAGGTATCCTCTTTAGCTCTTGTACTCTATATTAGGTGAAGAATACTGCAACAGTGATATGGAAGGACATAGTAAAGTTGTGTAAAATCCTACAATAACAGTAGACCTCCTGTTCTTCACTGTTGCAATATCCAGTCCCTCCCTCCTTCCTCCTCTGTCCTGACTCTTGCTGTTTTTTGTTGCCCTCCTGTCCAAGTGGTCCTTCTCCCATCTTCCTTCTTTATTTTTCCTTCTGGATGCACATGTTTCTGTTTTACCCCTGAGGGTGTTTGGTTCCTCCTCCACCTTTTTCAGTTTGAAAATCTATGTCCATACTTCAACTTTATGCCTGCCATCATGCACGGGAAGCATACATGTGATGTACGGCACCTATAAGAGCTGCAGGATTTGGTATACTGGCTGGACATTGGGCTATCCTTGGCAGGAGATCCCTTAGCTGAAGAATATTGCAACAGTGAAGAGGACATCAACTATTATGGTGAGATTTTACACAACTGTGCTTTCATAGTAAAGCCTTGCTGAGTTTAATTCTGGTAGCTGCCAAAAAAGCAATTACCAGAAAAATGGAAATCAAAGTCTAAACAAAACATATTAGAAGTAGTGAATATAGTAACAGAGATAAAAGAACTGGAAATGGGCTCTTTAGAAAATGGTAGGTGCAAATTACATAGAAAAAATGAGAAATGTTGGGAACAATACTTACAGAATAATGGAGGAGGAATGAGGTTTAAGGGAAGGCAGGAATTCAATGAGCTCTATAATGTTCACTCGACAACGACTGTATAGAATATCATATGTGATGTATAATGTTTGCCACTGAAAATACATCAATATGGTTTGTTTTTATTCATATAAATGTATGATTATCTATGTCATAAATGATAATTCAGTAAACACGTTTTTTGTTAAAAAAATAAACATTTCTTAAGTTGGACCTCAAGGTTTGTGTGGTTAGTTCTCCTATGTTTGTCAGGGTGCCCTCAATTTAGGACATCTAGAACAATTCAGACTAATTAAGTAGGTAAAAGGTGTACCATATTACTCAGAGCTGGATAATAAAACTTAACATGATACTCTTAATAAAACCTATTGTTCAGTCAGGCATTGGAAGTCTTTTCTCACACTTAAAGATTTATGTTTGAAAAGAAGAATAATAGAATCAGTTAAGAATTACAGGATATTTGATCAAGGAAAAAAATGTAGATGTTCACAATGATAATGTATCAGCAATAACGGTATGTGGTTCTTATGACAACAGATAGGACTAATGAAAATTAAAAGAAAAATGACAATCTTTCCCTTTTCCAAACATGTGTACTACTCAGAGAAAAAAATCTATGGATTGCATACAGTGAGCAGTCAACTCCATGATCCTTTGTAGGTGAAAAGTTACAACTGTAATATTACAGATTGTTGCTTTGATGATGATGCTTTTTCCAGGAAAGACAAGATCCATCAGCAGATGGCCTTATGGCACAGAGGAATAACGTCTTCATTGTGCCAAAATGACTGGTGTTTGATTACTGACATGGGGGTAAGAGGGGTGACAGGTGAAGGACTGGAATGAGTGGATTATGTCATCTCCCATCCTTGGAGGAGGGAGGCAGTCCAGGCTGACAACAATAAGCAATATATGAGCCTGGTGGATTCTGTGTTGTATAAGCAGTGATCCAGCTAATTGGTAGGTTCAGCAAGCCAAAAATGCATATGCACTTCTCAAGGGCAGTGATCAGAAGGTTTTCAACCCTGCCACAAGGGGGCAGGAGTTAAGGCATACTTCCCATCAGCAGAATGACATTACTCCTGCATACTTCATCTTCATTGGACCTGATGAATGAGGAGACTATCCGGAAGCAACTGATAGTCATTTGTGGGGAAAGGAAAAAAGGAGTCTTCAACAGAAAAATGAAAGATGACCGGAAAGGAAGACAAACCAAATTCAGCCTGCAGTTGAAGGAATCTATAGTTAAAAGGATAATCCAGCCTGCATGCATCTGAGACATTATTTCTGTTGTTCAAATCACATCAGGAGTCATAATTGCTTATCTAAGGTACAAGGGCAGACATTTTTGTACATTTTATACATTTACACCTAAAGTCTTTCAGACAAGGGGAAAATAATTCTGAACTGTTCCAATAGTAACATTAAGTTTGGACTTTCTAATTCTGTAGACACTGAATCCTTTCAAGTAAGGCTATTGTTTTAACTATAGCAAGGTTATTTATTTCTGATGAGATGTACTAATATAATTTATTCAAAAACAGATAATAACCCTTAATAGTAGAATTAAGGGTTATCTAGTCCCAAAACAATAGCTATACACCACTTAGGCCTTACATTTATGGTCAGAGAGAGATTACCAGCATTAAAGGTGGGTGCTGAAGTCCATCAGTGGTGAATCTGTTCTCTCTCTCTTTTTCCTGTTTGTGATTGTCATGGACGAATATCCTGGTGTTGTTATCATTTAAATAGTATACTGTTTAAGGATGTGGGGTTTGCATCATTTTTCTTTGTTTCTTTCATTTCCTTCCCTTCTCCAGTCCCCCTCATTCCATCAAATGTCACCCCAGAATGCACCCCTAACTTGTTTGTTCCTCCTATAGAGTGAACATCCTAGAACTCATTTGGTCCCCTCAGGGTGAGGGATGAAGGGTAGGAATGCTGTTATTCATAAACCGGATCAGGACTTTTCTCATATGGCCATACATTTTCAGCATAGAAATGCCCATAGATGTCCAAAGAAGAGCATGCAGTGGGCAGACATGAAGGTGTCACCCACTTTCATAAGTGATATAATCCTCAGTAATCTGTACTTAGAACTTGGGTCACTTGAATTATAGTCAGGCCTTTATGCTCCTAGACCATGGTACTTGCTTTGAGTTATGTCTTTGTTGCTTGATGAAGGAAAGTCTGGCCTATACTGCTCACCATTCTACCACTGCAGCCCTTACAATGTCTAGTGGTTTACAAAATGGATGTATGGTTGGCTCTGCAATGGTGGCACCCCACCCCCACCCCAGCAACTTCTAACCGGTTAGTATTGCACAAAGTCCAAGCTCTGTATATAATGTTGCATTTAACACTGTTTTAATTCCATTAGATTTAAAGAGAGCTCTTAGCCTGTACTGCAAAGAGATATTCCTGATATACATATTTAAATGTTCTGAATTAACTCTTTGACTTTGCTTTTAGTAATGAAATGTAGACAGGCTTTCTGATTGGAAAGGGAGAGGCTAGAAAGCCTGCTACTAGTCCTAAGGTAATGATACAAATCAGAGGCTGGTGAGATATCCCAAAGAATACTTAAGAAACTAGACGGTGTACCATCAGAGCCAGTGATAAAGCTGTTCTTGGGATCCATTCCTTACAGTGAAACTGTTAAGGACTGAAGTATTTCTCTGTTTTACCATTTCATAAGGGGCATGAGAAAAACAATCTCAGAATTATTAACCAGTGAGTCTCTTATCCGGGGTGTGAATGGCTAGGGAAAATGCTGAAGGAAAGACTGCTTAGTTTTTTAATGATACAAAATCTAGGAGGTAGTACCCAGCAAGGACTGCCTGGCAAGTATCACACAGATCTACCCCACTTATGTTGTGGGGGTGCTTATGGAAGAAGGCAAGACGCTGATATGTTGTTTTTACTTATATATATTTTTTGACAACCTTAAAAGTACAACTTGGCAGAAACTATTTTCATGTAGTTTGTTAAAGTCTTTCAAACATGTCCTGTGTATAACCTAATCCCATAAACAACATGCACCAGAATAAGAAAAATAAATTAAAAAAAACATTAAGCTCGATCCTGGGATTTAGGAATGCCTTTGTAACATGATGATACTTGAATACTGCTAGAAAAGGCTTTAGTTTTATCTTCCCTAGTCAAGGAATGTCATTGATTTCACATAACCATCAAATGACCAGATTTTTGCAGAATGTCCAGATTTTTGCAGAATGTCCAGATTTTTGGCTCATACTTTTCGTCTGTTCCTCATAAAAATTGTGTTTTTCTTGTAAATCACTAAGGCTTGCAGTCACTAAGTAATAACAGACATTTGAATTTCAGGCTATATATCGTTTAGAATATGCACACTAACACAAACCCTGTTATTATAGCACTTTCTGAGTTTATAAGACCAATATTTAAAATCTGTCCCCATTTTTGGGCCTTTGACCCCATCATTTTAGGCTTTGTCCAGATATCTTGTGCCAAAAGGTTCAGAGGTATGCCACGGAGCCAGGGTAGGACAAGCAAAGGATCATCTGGCCAAAGTTCCCAGCTTGTTTCTGTGGATGATTTGCAAACTTTACCCAATGGCCTTTATCTGTGGCTAGACTAAGACATAATGTACTAGCAGTTATTTCAAACTAGTAAATCTGGATTGCATTGGGCTAATAAGGCAACAAAAAAAAATCTTACATACAGGACAAATCACTACTAAAAGCCAGCCAGATCCTGAAGCACCGGGCTAATGTGACAGGACTTGAAAGATCTAATAAAAACCCTTTATGCAGATTTCTATGGGCCAGCTGCAAGTGTGCAAGCTCTGAATTCTTGGTAAAGTGATACTTTAGACTCTAAGTGAGAGTGTACATGTTGTGTATGTACTTGTGTAAATACAATTGTGGCAAAGTTCTCAGATGGAATGAGCTATTTGATCTGGGTGATACTTTTTGAATAGAAGTAAAATTGCTTCATAACCACTGATACCTGATCCTTAAACAACAGTTCATATATAATTCATTTATTTTGCCCACAGAATTATTTGTGGACTGACATTTAATTGTTTCAGTTTGTTAACAGTTTTATTATAATGAACAAATTGAATGTCTTAGTAAGTTCAGGATAAGTAGCATGTGGTGTCAGCCCTTCATAAAGTGCTGATGTTTTTCTCCTCAAAGAATGCCACAACGCAAGAGCTGCCATTTTCAAAACCAAATTGACTGTTTGGATCTAAGTGCAACCTTTGTAAAATGGTACCACAGCAGCCTAAACCTATATATCAGAGATGCAGTCACATGTTAGTAGTTTACTTATCACCATCGATATTTATTTAGTTAGCTTTTTCTAACTAAATTATTTTGTACAATCAAGGGATACACCAGATTATTAGTTACGCAAACCTTGAAATAATCATCTCCACAGAAGCTCACAGACGATAAGGCACCTAGATTAGTAGTGTGTAATGGTGGGACAGTCGTATGCACTAACAAGATCTCAGTTTACAGAAGATTTTGTTTAAGATGAATAATATTCAAATTAACTGAGAATACAAGATAAGGAATCCTACATTCATCTACAGAGCAGTGCAGAGATTCTGGAATTTTTTTTTTTGCGACAAGCTACAAAGGTAATATGTACAATATGAAGAGAAATGGAGCTACAAATAGGCCTTGTGTCACCTTGCACCTAAGTGGATAGCAATGTATAGAATTAACACAAGGCATGTTATAAATGGAATTAACACAAGGCATGTTATAAATGGAATTAACACAAGGCATGTTATAAATGGAATTAACACAAGGCATGTTATACATGGAATTAATGCAATGCATGTTATAAATGAAATTAACACAAGGCATGTTATAAATGGAATTAATGCAATGCATGTTATAAATGGAAATGATCCAAGAGGAAAAAAGCAAGAAATCAAATGCAGAAATTGACAGTCCGCACAGAGTTTGAAGATATTCTATTAAAATTCCACAGCTGACAGTGTTCAAATCCCACCATCAGATCACGTACAACCAAATTAGAATGCAATAACTGACCCTTCTCTTTGAGGTTACTTACCACCCTGTGGTGAAGGTCAGCCTCAGTATCTGATCCATGAGGTTGAAAAGGTGATGAAATGGAAAGAAGGAGCAGAGATTGTCATAGACTACATTCTGAACAACATTTCTCAGAAGTGTGTGGTTAGTGTCAAGACATAACTTATCTTATTTGCATGTGTCCAGGGAATTGTTTTATGTCCTTCAGTCCTTGCAACTGTCCATCTCATCTTTCTGCTACTGACCCTTTCAAGTTCTCCCTTCATCCCAGCACTCATAGATACCAGGAAGAGTGAAATGACAGTAAAAGAGCATGGCCATCAACTTACCTATTACAGCTTAATCCCACGTGGTATGCCTTCCCCAGACTGAGTATATATTTTCACACGTTT
>NC_056741.1:1516988361-1517175861 GCF_019279795.1 Protopterus annectens
CTTTTTCTCTCTCTCCTTTTTTTAATGGTACTGGATATTCACTGCAGCCATCGCTCATGACACCAGTGAGATATCCAAATGGGGCTGCAGAAGACAGTTTCAATACAACCCTGTCCCGGACATGTACTGTAATTGAACATGTGTTTGTAATGATAGTAGATTTAGATGTCTGGATAAGTCTGGGGGTGCCCTTCAGTATTACCCAGTTACTGCATGCAGAAAGTTTACTGCATGCTGCTTTCTGCATAATATGATCATGTGCCATTCTGGTGGTAAAGTGACTTATGCTGTTATTGCAACTCCCAGTTCAAGTATCCACTATACTAATGATGACCAGCCAGATGCACTAGTAAGGGACCCCATGCAGCAGGCTCATACATAGTATACAGCTGTGCAGGTCAAGAGGCAGTGTCCAGTCCATAACTATGGACCATGACATTCAGGTTAGTGTTTCCTTTCGTATATAAAACAAATAAAAGTATAATTGATGCACACCATTATATGTATGGGTTACACTGCATAGTGCATGGTTTGCTCTCACTGTCCATCAGATATTCTCTCTTTATCTTTAAATATTTTGTTTTTTTATTTCAGAACAGGTGTTCCTGTTATTGTTGGTAAAAGTCATGCCTGATTACATACTGACAACTATTCAGTGATGTCATAAGTTATGATGTAAGGAATAATTATCCATTTTTAACTAATTTTCACAAGACTTTCTGGTTAGGTGGTGTACTTCTGTTTGCATGTACTGATTTGCAAGAGGTTATAAACTGAATAAAAAGTATTATTTCACTATGTAATATGAATCTGTACAGTGCACTTTAATGGAAAATGTTTCACAGGCTTATGACTTATTATTTCTGTCTTAAGTTACTGCACATCAGATTGTTTAATTTTCTCACGCACAATAAGTTGTGTCCTCAGATGGTTTACTATCATATTTTCGAAATTGAACTCTGTCGACTGCACTTTTGTCAAACACAGAAATTCGAAAACGGTAATGTCGAACATAAAAAGCTAACCTAGGAATGGGTTTTAACATGGGTCGAGATAGTGAAGAGGTTTGTAGTTCGGCAATAGCAGTGAACACCTATCTTGACCCATGTAAAACCATTCCTAGGTTGGCTTTTAGTGTTCGACATTACCGTTTTCGAATTTCCATGTTCGACAAAAGTGCAGTCGATGGAGTTCAATTCGAAAATATGATGGTAAACCCCTCAGATTTATCATTTGTGCAGTGCTGAGGGTGAAATGGCAACAGTGCTCGTTAACATGGCAGTATAATCACACACTCTTTTTTTTATTCTTTAAATTGTGTGCTATGGTTATTTGTCAGCTGTACCATTACTGACTTGAAAGTCATGATAATTGTAAGTTCTTACTGACGTACGTAAGTCCAGTTTGAATGTTATGGCATTTCACCTCAGATATTTTCTTTACTTCTAAGCAATATCATCATTAAACACAAACATAAGTAGATGCTTGTTTTAGAATTGTGTTACACTCTGCACCAATGTTTTCTTTTTTCTTTTTTTTTCCATTTAATTCTTTATAAATATCTTATTGCCTTTATAGTTAAACATTGACATCTCTGTGGAAAAGTATAATTGTAATTGCATGAATGTTGTAGCTTGATCACAGCAGGATAAGGTGTGCAATATACAACATTTTCTTAAGCTAGCGTAGGTGAAGCTACATTAGATTTTGAGAAGGGTTATCACATGTGCTGCATGGTAACTTTCTGAGATGTTGTGGCTTACTTGATGCAGGTGATCCTACAGACACTGATCTCACAGTGCTGCAGAAGTGGGACCTCAAATGAGAGGTTGAGCTACATGTTGATGAATACTGACTTGTCCAGCATGAATTCTGTTGTGTTGCCTGTTTCCTGGGGTAGTTGTGAGAAATGCCTGCACCTGGCACCCCTTTGTAAATGTGTCAATGTGGATATCACTACATCTGAAATTCTGCCATCATCCTAAGGTGTTCCTGTGGGTTTAGGGATACTGGCGTAGAGGTGTAGGTGTTTTCCCTCCTATACAGTTGCAGTGTATTGTCACCATGTGCTTGACTTTGTCATCCAGTGTCACTTCCTGCAGAGTTACTAACATGTTGTGGAGTGTAAGATCCTACCATTAAATTGGATGTCCGAGTGCCACTTTCCTCAAGCCATCTCATAAACATAGCTATGTTATCATCATCATCATCATCATCACCACATCATTGTACTCTGTGTAATGTATTGTGGAGGGGACTTACCATGCCCACTGTGTTCAGCAATACCATTATGTGCTAAAGTGGAGTGTTCACCTGTTAATAGTAGGTGTCATGATTTTTGAATGTACTTAACCCACTGACCATTCTTAACCAATCCCATTGCTTTATATCCTCTGAATTGATTGTATTATGTAAAGGTTTTGCCTCGTGCATGCAAGGTTGGAGAAACTTGCTTGCATTTAACATAGATCTGTAATTCTGGCATTTTCAAATAATCTGGTTTTCACATAATTAAATGTACCACATCCTTGCATTTCTGGCATTTGTATGTTATTTACATAAAGTATCTGTTATGCAAAAATTCTAACACAATGTTTATTTAAAATAAGTCATGTATTAAGTAGAAAAAAGACTGGAAGAATTCATAAGTTAAGTAGTAAGAGGAGAGCCAGTGCATGATTATATTTTCTTCATATACTGCATAAATAAATTGTTTCATGAAGGAGCAGAAATGTGCAGCATATAATAACAGAAAATGTTGTCACAAATTGAATAGAAAAGCTGAACATAACTTGTCTAGCTCTCCAGTCTTACAATGTTTATTCATTTGCTAGCTGTCAGTCTAGAAAGGGTACATTTGTTCAAGGCTGATAACATATAAAAACCTAAAATAAGTCTATATGATATAAAATATAACATTTTATGAATGTTGCTTGTACCCCTGAGCCAAAAGCAATAATATCCATTTAGGAAAATCTCCCTAGGCACTGGAATTGTTTGATAGTCAGGTTTTAAACTGCTTAGATATAAAACTGTGCATCACTTTATTGTATGAACAACATTTGTCAGTTGCATTGTCTCTTATGAACTTAATATATTTATGCTTAATCATTATTTGTGTACAGATAGCTCAAAAACTTTGAAAAAGTAATTTTCTTATGCAAAGTGAACTGTTCTGATAAGCATCTCTTTGATGTATTACTCTGTACTAGAGCCAAATATGATGAGATATTATTCAGAAGCAATAAAATACAGTGGAAATGCTACAATATGGCTGCATACAGCTGCGGGCAGTAGGTAAATGACAGTTTCTAGAGATAATACAGTTTGGCTTCCTGTAGCTGGTAGGAGGGGCACGTGTTTTGTTCACTCTTCTAGGGCCTCAAAATGCTGTCAGCACCATTTGATTTAATACAAAATCATCAAGAAACAATGGCTTCTGCTGAAAATAACTGCAATGCTTTTTCTCTGGGCATGTCTGTCTCAGTACTTCCACTGCACCAGTATCAGGACTGTAGAGTTTGGTAGGTGAGCATCCAGATACTGACAAGAAAGCAAAATCAAATATCCAAAATCAAATATCCAAAATCAAATATCCAAAAGCCGTAAGCTTCATCAAGCTTAAGAGGAGATATGGAAACAGGTTAGCAGTGCAGATGTTGTGTCTCGTAAATGCCTGTGCTGATTACTGTTCTACTCACCTGGTTATCAATTTGAAATAAATAAATTAACCAGGAAGTTCCATTCAGCACAAGTACCTCTGCTATATTATTTTAAAAAATGATCTACCTTTTCTTTGTTGTTGTTGGTAAGAATGTGTTATTGCTATAGATAACTGGTATTATTTATGCTTTCCCACAGACTGAAAAACGTCCAGTGACTAATGGACAAGATTGCTCTGTTTGCATGGAATTAAATGCTCCTCCATCAGTTACCTTTGAAAGAAAGACACCAGCCTTCAGAGTTTGCAATCATCTGCCTTCTCCGCGTAATATATTCCACTTCTGTTACTTCTGAATTAAAAGAGGAAATATATTTTATAAAATAAAACTGTAATTGTATGTTGGACATTTAACTGATTTTGTCACTAATGAATAAATAATGTTATCAGCTAGTTTTGGTGCTTGCACAAAGTCATGAGCATAATTTAATGCTTTGGACATGGCAAACAAGGTACAAACTCTATTAGCAATCAAATTATTAAAAAAATGGTACCAGTTATTTCTGTTTCTCAATCAGAGATCAAATACACACATACTGTATTTGTAAGAAAAAGAAACAAATGACATTCTTTCAAAAAACTTGAACTTGAGGCTGTGACAACTGTAATATTTCCTTTATAAATGTAGTGAAAGAGATAACTTTTCTATTTTTACCCTAGTATGCAGAAAATGTTATCTTTCAAGTCAGAATGTTTCATATAGTTTTATATATCATTTACATGGTCATTTTAAAAATACTGTTTGTAATCTTACTGTACACAGCTGATATTTAAGATTTCAGTTGCTGCCCTCTCTGTTGCATAAAGCCGAATAGCTTTAGCAGTGCTATACAATGAAAGAAACTTTGTATCACAGCATCTGTCAGATACTATATAAGATTAAACGTTAGCGCTGTTATCATGAGCAAAACTAGCATCAAGCAAAAGTAGCCAGAATGTCAGCAGTTATTTTCATAATGGGTGAGGAGAAGCGAAAGGAAATGAAAGGAATCAAATTAAAAATCTAAATATAGAGGATTAAGACTGCGGTCTTGGATCATAACCAAGGTGTTATATACTCTAGAAATGAATGTCCAGAAATCCACCTTGAGAGCTGAGTGAAGTGAAGCTTTCATCCTTCGGATGAGGTGTTAAACTAAGGTTGTATCTGCTAAAGTCAGTAGAAGCTCAGCTAGATACACAAGTTCCCATGGCATCTATCAAAAAAGTATGGGATGTTCACAATACCCTGGCAAAAGTGTGCTAGTAGTAGAGGTGCCACCTCAAATGGCCCCTGAAAAGAGGCCAGTAGTCAAGTGAAACTAATCTAGTCAACAAAATATAAATAAATACACAAGTAAACAAACAAACCAACAAATAAATAAATAAGAAAGCTGAAGAAATGAATCATCACAACCATTTTAAGAACATAAAGCTAAATGGCTATGATAACAGAGATAAAGGAAATGATCAGGTGCAGGTAAAATACTAGCAGGTAACCAAGAAAGTACCTAAATACACACCTGTTCATATAACACACACGAAGGGCTGTAGAAATCAAAATACTAAATATTACTTTATTCAATAGAATATGCTCAGACAGCTTTCACAAAATGCTTTGTCAAGGCGTAATAAAGAATAATATCAATTAGAAACTATTTATAAGTAATATATTTTCACATGACCTAAAAATAGTACATCACATCATTTATTTAAGAATATCTTTCTATCAATACCAAATATTTAATAAGATTTAATAAAAGATTATTTATTTAACAACACAGAGCATAGGAAAGCAAGATTACAACTCACCACTCACTCTCGCATTAAATAATTTACTATTTAAAATGTCTTGCTCCTAGCACAGGTTTTAAAGAGACAGTATCTTTCTCACTGGGGTATTTATCAGCTTTTAATTCATTAGTCCAGCTATATTTATTTTGTAAACTTAATTTCATATCACCACCTGTTTTATTTTCAAATAAAACTTGCAGTGCTGCAAATTTATTCATTATTTTATTTTACGTCTATATAAAGCATTGGTAGTTTTCTGAGTTGTAATGTCAGACAGATGTTCACCAATTCTCTCCTTCAGTTTGTGTGTTGTCATGTCAACATAAAATGCTGGACATAGCTCACATGAAGAAATATATATTACATATGAAGAATGACAGTCAGCACATTTTCTATATTCATATATTTTCTTTTTTGAAGGATGTTTCTTGTATTTATTTTTGTTAATAAATTTGCAATATATGTATACGGTTGGTGTAGGGCAATGTATCATTTTTAATTCTTTATTATATATTGATTTTTCCATAGTTGTTCTTCATAGCAGAGTTTTCGTTTAAGATTTACTGTTCTCTTGTAACTAAAACTTAATCATTCTTGCATATAATCCTTAGCCTCTTCTAAATTCATTAAAATATGCCAATTTTTTAATAATACCGTGTACCTTATTAGTATGACTTACATATAGATATCTATAACTTTTGTTGTTTCTCATAAGCTTTTTATAGGTATCACTAGAAGAAAAAAGGGTGTATGCTTATTTCCCTTGTCACTAATGACGTCTCTCTCTCTCTCTCTCTTTATATTTTTTAACATTTCTATATCATAACTCCTATCTACAAATTCTTGAACCAATAACTTAATTTGATTATGTAACTCCTGTTCATCTTTATTAAGTCTAGAGTTCCTTAACATTTGTCCTTAACTATACTTTTTCTATGCAGAAATTTATTTTTCTTTATATCCTTCCTATAAACTTTTTGTATTAATTTCATTAGAATCAATTTACTTACACACACACACACACGTGTGTGTGTGTGTGTGTGTGTGTGTGTGTGTGTGTGTGTATATCCAGAAAGTTAATTTCGTTCTCTTAAACATTTTCTTAAAACTTAAAAATCACATTCAGTTAGATAATTAATAAATTAATCTAAACACGTATTAGTTCCTTTCCAGATAAAAATATATCATTAACAAATCATTTATAGAATAATATGGATGTTATAAATATATTGTGTGATGAATATAACATTTATAAATGTTTTCCAGGTGGTATTTCTCTCCACACACATTGCAACACCAGAAACACAGACTTTAAAAATCTCCTGACCCGCTAAGCTACCATCTTGTTCATAGGCTTGACAATCCCCCCAACTCAGTATCATCTGCATTCTCAAACAGTGTACAAACATCATCTTTGCAGACCATTACTCTTTGGTAAACTCACTCAGAACTTGTAATAATGTAGCTGCTATACTCACAGCCATTTCTTTTAGCAGATGGTCTACATCAAAGATGCAAAACACATGACTTAAAAGATTTCCCTGCTAGTGATCAATGGCTATTTAACTGGCTTTTACCTGCCTGATCATGCTTGGTCAACCTTAATACTTGATCATAAGTTGCATCACTGTAATGCAGGCACTGCAGAATCACTGTACACAGCACTTGCTCACTGTACTGGGGAATCTCTCTTTTTCCTACTGCTGTGTGACTATAGACTTAATAAATGTAAGCAAGTGGATACTGGAAGGTAAACAATCCCTGTAGATGCAGGGGAGCTTGTTCCCCCAACAAAATGACTTATTTTTCAATGATTGCAGTTTTTTAAGTGAGTGGTATGCTCAGTCTGTTGTTGTCAAGGAAGTGGTTTATGGATCATCTTGTTTCTACCATTCATAGAGGAATGAATAAAGTACAGTTTTACCTTACTCATCTCTGTACTTTAAATATTTTCATTTAATTGATGTTTCACAGTTATCCTGCATTTTGCTTATTCATATCACTTCCTAATAATCCTCAGAAAATGCTCTTCATAGGTTCATAAGTTGATACTACGCTATCAGCCCTAGGGCCTATACAATCCTAACCATAACAATTCTATGGCTATTTCTTCTCACACTATTTACTTCCCTGTTCCCCTGTCTAGCAGGGCGGCTGACGTGATCCCCGGGGTGAATTGCCTTTCTCCCATCCGATCATCAAGATTCCTTTTGAAGAGGGCCAAGGAGGCACTCTGCTTGACATGTATGAGCAGTCTATTCCAGAGTCTGGGGAGTCTCTGGGTCAGGAACCTATCCTTCCAGCATGTTTTGTTTATTGTGATGACAAGGTTTAGATGCCTGGAGCATGTGGCTCTGAGGGATTGGGATTTTTTTAAGTGTAGCATGTCCAACAGCTCTGGGTTTGACATGGCCTTGTATAGTTAAGCAGAGATCGCCTCTAAGTAGACGATATGCAACAGAGTATAGCTGGAGTTTTTAAGGCGGTCAGCATAGGGCATCTGTTTTAGGCCTGTGATTCTTTTAGTGAGCTATTCTATTCCTAAATGTGCTAATTTACCCCATAATATCTCATCAATAATATTATCAAATGTCTTTACCTGACCTATTACTCAATAACATTTTCTACTTTTTGAATTGCATCATTTAACACATGCAAAGGGCCAGTTGCATTTCTGCATATTACCAAACAAGTATGACTGCTGTTTATTTCCAATAATTTTTTAACTTCATTTTGAACAAGACAATAGGTCTCCAATCCATTAGCAGATTATTATTTCCTATTCAGAAGGATAAATAAACCCATACTGAACTTTGTGTCCTCTTATTTTAATTATATCACTAAAACATTCTATTTACCCTCCAATCAAAAATTCCCATAATAATCATTTCATAGCCTAGAACCTTAGCAAAGTTTGATATTCTGATAGCCTTGCAATGTCCTTCCTATTAATGTGTTGAACAATGCCTTCTTTATTAATCTGATACTAAGTTTCTTTGTTCCATGTTCAAAACCAGACTCACTGAACAGTTTCCATAAAAAATGCAGTGATTTCTTTACTTTACTCATACTACTTAATAACTCTTATACAATGCCTTATAATATCCATTCAATTTGCTTTGTTAAAAACTGAACAAAATCAGCAACATTTTCCATTAGAGATGCATTGACTGAAATATTGGCTAATGCAATGCAATGCTGCAAGAGTCTGTACAATGCCTGCAACTGCTTTTCTTTAATAAAAGATGTTCATCGTGTTTCACTGTTGCAGTCATTACATTTGGGTAATCTGCTGGCAGGTTGCCCTCAGGTGGCCTGATTAACAAAGTCTTGGGTCCTGCGTCAGTTGCTGTCCCTTCTTCCATGACGTCAGGTCATCAGGGGTAAAAAACATGCAGCCGATGCCATTACATCAGTCTTTCTTGCCGCGCGGTGCCCAAAGCAGAAGCAGTTTGAAAGTGCCGGTCGTCCGATTCCTGAAATTTTAATTTTTGAGTTTCAGAACCGAAGTCTTCAACTAAAAGCTAAGTACCCCATTGGGGAAACTTTTTCTTGCTCTTTACTGATGTCAGTGAAAGTTAATAATTGCATTACTTGTGGGAAGCAAATACCTCATAAGGATTTTTATTTGTATTGTATTCCTTGCCTAGGCCCTGACCACGATGTACCTTGCTGTCAGTTTTGTGCTTTATTTAATCAGCGCACTATCCGTTGCCGGTACATTTTTGCTTCTAAATAGTTTGGCTCTAGGTTTAATTATCCAGAAATGACATTGGTTAGCCATCTGACTACCAGAATACCAAAAAAGGCAAAGAAAAAGACAGAGACAGGCTGTTGAGGTCCAAAACTGCAGACGACGCTTCTCCTAAACCAGTCGCCAGATCGCCGGTACTCAGTGAGGCGCTTTCACAGCCCCTGATACCTGCTACTTCTGATTCGCAGGCCTCTACTGAGACCCATTCAGAGTCCAGTATGCTGCGAGATGCTTCACATATGGAACCTGTGGATGTCTCTACCTTGGATGAGTCCAGAGCCGCTGAGCAGGCATCGGCTTCTGAGGGTGTATTCAGGCCTACAGACTTGCATATTATACTGACTCCAACTTCAGTACTAAAGCCTAAATCCTGATCTATGTCTAAAAACTGATGCCCAGGCCACATGTTCAGGCCCCTATGCCTAAAAAACAAATTATCAAAATGGCTGAAGATTTAATTACTCTAATCAGGGGCAGCCACCCCCCCCCCCCCAAGAGGCCTAGGACTGAACTTGACTATGAATCTTCTGATCAGGGCTCTGTTTCTTCTGACTCTTCTAATGATCCGGATTTGTCCATACCTACTTATGAGGACTCTGATGTGGAGGATTCCATTCCCCCTGCCTTTCCGCCTGAGGATTTCTCTTTTGGGGAAACTTTACATACCTTAAGGGAGCATTTCCACTGGGAAAGTCAGGATTTCTCTGAATCCAAAAAGAAGCTTAGGGGTTTCCTTCTTCCTCAGCATAGGCCTTTGGCTATACCTCCTGTACTAGACATTGTTGATTATGTGTTTTCGGAATCCAGTATGACCCCTGATTCCTTGCCTCCAGCCCCTAGCAAACCAAATAGGTACTACAGGGTTCCTGAGTCCTACAATTTCCTTTTCAAGAATCCTGTTCCGGATCCTGAAACCATTTCTCAGGGGCCCAAGGGCTTCTACTGCTAAAAATCCTACCCTTTCTGATAGAGACTCCAGGGTGCTGGATAGATGGGGTAAAAAGGGTTATACTTCTGCAGTCTTAGCAATCAGGGCTTTAAACTGTCAATTCCATATGCTAAAATATCAACAGCATATCATGGGACTGTTTAAACAGAAAATTATGTTGATTTCTGACTGTGTGGAGAATAAAGATTTACAGGATTTATTGCATTCAGCTGAACAAGTTGGCAAACATACTTTGCAATGTGGTTTTGATTCTTTAGAGGCCTCTTGCAGGGCTGCTGTTACTAGGTCTGTGCTTAGAAGGCATGCTTGGCTTAAGAAGCAATCTCTGCCTGATCATGCTAAAGCAAACCTTTTGGATGCTGCTTTACAGCAGGACCACCTGTTTGGCAATAAGGCTGAAAAAGTTCTAAAAAAGATGGAAGATAAAGCTAAATCTATGCAAACTGTGAAAGATTTGTTACAAGTACAACCTCCTAGATTTAGTAGGCACTGGCCTACTAAGAGCTGGTCCTTTCCAGCTCCTTCCAGAGCCACTCCAGCCAAACGCAGACATGCCAAAAGCACCAGGTTTCAGTCCCAAGGGACTTTCAGAACTAAGCAATAGGGTGCTTCCACTTCCAAATCTGGAAACAACAAGGCACCACCCTATAGTAAACAGTCTCAGTGACTTCACTTTGAAATTACCAAACACTTACCTCTTAGTTGCCCCTTTGGTGGGAAAACTGGCTCTTCATTCAAGCAACTGGCAACTTATAACCCAGGACAAATGGGTTTTAAATAGTGTTCCAGGGATACAGATTTCATTTCCACATGGTGCCAACTCCAAGCGGGTGGCCAGACCTGCCCCCAAATCAGTGGGGCAGAGGCTCAGAAACAAATACTTTCCCCCCTAAACATGGGGGCTATTCAGCTAGTACCAGAAGAGGAAAAGAGACAAGGTTTCTATTCCAGACTTATCCTGGTACCCAGAAAAGACAAATCATGGTGTCCAATTCTGGACCTGTCTGCTCTAAACACCTTTCTGGACATTCCAAAATTTAAGATGCTGACTCTTCACCAGTTACTTCCTATGCTAGGCAAGGATGCCTGGTTGGCAACTCTAGATTTAAAAGAGGCTTACCTGCATACCCCAATCAGGGAATCTTGCAGTAGATACCTACGCTTCAAAGCAGGCTGCATGCATTATCAGTTTTCTGCACTGCCATTTGGCTTCTCTACTGTGCCCAGGGTATTCACAAAGTGCCTGGCTCCAGTAATTGCATTTTGCAGGCAAAGAAATATTCAAATATATCCATACCTGGATGATTGTCTAATTTAGGCAGAAAACCAGGCCATTTTTCTACAACATCTGGCGTTTGTAATAAGAGTTCTAACCTGTCTAGGGTACACCATAAACGAAAAGAAATCTCAACTGGTACCCTCTCAAAAAATTACATTCCTGGGTGCAAGCTTGAATACAACTGCCCAGATGGCTTTCCTTACACCAGCAAAGCAAATTAATTTGGTCACTTACTTCAAACAGGTGGCCACAAAAATCCAGCTATCTGCAAGACAAATACTGCAAGCCTTGAGGTTCATGGCCTCCTGCATTCTTCTAATTCCATATGCAAGACTGCATATGAGGAAACATCAGTGGTACTTAAAAAGTTTATGGAGTCAACATTGTCACAGCCTGGAAACAATTATTCCTATCATACCTTGCCTGTGCCTAGAGTTCCTATGGTGGACAGAGGCCTGCCATCAAAACAAGGGACTGCCATTCACATCACCCCCTGCCACCAAAACCCTAACTACAGACGCATCAGATTATGCATGGGGGGCTCATCTGGCAGGGAAGTGCATTCAGGGCAAATGTAGCCCAAATCAAATGCACCTTCATATCAATCAAAAAGAAATGCTAGCTGTACAGAATGCACTGACAGCCTTCAAGGACTACCTTCATCCAGGACAATTACTGATAAAGACGGACAACACCATTGTTATGTGGTACGTAAACAAGCAGGGGAGTACACATTCCTACCCCCTCTGCAGACTAGCCATGGCATTTTGGAATATGGCCTTAAGCTACCAAGTACAACTACAAGCCCAATTCCTGCCAGGAAAGCAGAACATTCTGGCAGAAACAGAAATCTCATGGACCCACACGAATGGAAACTGGAACCACAGATTTCCAACATGTTGACATGCAAATGGGGGAGCCCAGACATAGATCTTTTTGCCTCACCCCAGAACTACCAGTTGGACAAATTTTGCACAAGAACTCATCACAAAAAAGCCTGGAAAGTGGATGCTCTGTCCTTCAGCTGGAAAAACCTATCAGTCTATGCCTTTCCCCCTCTGCCTCTGCTCTCCAAAGTTCTACTAAAATTCAAACAGGACAAACCAAAAATGATTTTGATTTCTCCAGACTGGCCTTGCCAACACTGGTACCCACTCCTGCGCAGTGTGTCACACATTTCACCATGGCATCTGCCTCAGACACCTTCCCTACTGTCTCAGCAGGAGAACCAAATTCTGCACCCTCATCTCCAAACATTGAATCTTGCAGCTTGGCTAATCACTTAAATTCCCCCTTAGCATCCCTCAGCAAACCTGTGATGGATGTCATTTTGGAGGCGAGAAGACCTAGCACTAGAAAACCTTATGCTGACAAATGGAAAAGATTCTGTGCCTGGAATCAATCTCAAGAGATGAGCACAACAGTGCCCAATTTACCTCAGATTTTGCAATACTTAACTGAGATGCTTCACAAGGGCCTGTCCTTTTCTTCCATAAAAATCCATGCCTCAGCCATTTCAGCTCACTACAACACAGAACCCCCACCCCACTCTTCTCTCATCCTCTTCTAAAGCAGTATCTCAGAGGGGCCAAAAACTTGAGACCACCCAGAAGAGCACCAACCCCTGCCTGGGACCTTAACGTTGTATTGTAGAAATTCACTCTACCTCCTTTCGAGCCAGCTGCTACTGCAGACTTAAAATTTCTTTCCTGGAAAACAGCTTTCCTTTTAGCAATCACTTCAGCTAGAAGGATATCTGAATTACAGGCCCTTATGGCAGTGGAGCCTTTCATCATCTTTCATGTGGACAGGGTGTCTCTTGGGACCAATCCATCATTCATGCCCAAGGTGGTATCCAGTGTGGCTCTTAATCAGTCCATTCATTTGCCAACTTTCTTTCCCAATCCACAGAACAAGGGGGAGTGGATTCTGCATTCACTGGATGTACACAGACAACTTATATTCTACTTGGGCAAAACTAAATCTCTAAGAAAATCTGAACAACTGCTGATAGCATTTGCTGCAGGGGCAGAGGGGAAGGCTATTTCAATGCAAACCATTTCTAAATGGATAAGCCATTGTATTAATTTCTATTATAAGCACCATGGAAAACCTATCCCCCAGGGGATCAGATCTCATTCCACCAGGGCTGCATCTACTTCAACAGCCTTTCTCAGAGGTGTTCCTACCAGGGATATTCTAGAAGCTGCTACCTAGAGTTCAGTTCATACTTTCACCAAGCATTATCACTTACCAATTTTCTCTAAATCCAGAGCTGGCTTTGCCACTGCTGTTTTGCAGGGCCTTATAGCTGGTCCTAATGCTGTATAAATCCATCCTCCCAACCATAGCTTTGGGAATCTACCCAAATGTAGTGACTGCAACAGTGAAACATGATGAACATAGTACAGTTGTGTACACTTACCATAAATGTAGACGTTCAAGTGTATTCACTGTTGCAGTCCTAGTTACCCTCCCTCCAGCCCCCTGTTTTTATCTTACTATACCTCTACTTTCTCTGACTATGCTTAAAAGCCTTTTTGGTGTATTTGCTTTTGTTTGGAGGTATATTTTTGTGTTTTTAATTATTTATATATATATATATATATATATATATATATATATATATATATATATATATATATATATATATCCATACACACACATATTTGTATATATATATATATATATATATATATATATATATATATATATATATATATATATATATTTTTTTTTTTTTGCTCCCCATTTGGGGGGCACCTGACATCTGGGGCAAGAAAAACTGATGTAATGGCGTCAGCTGCATGTTTTATACCCCTGACGACCTGACGACATGTAAGAAGGGACAGCAACTGACGCAGGACCCACAACTTTGTTAATCAGGCTGACTGAGAGCAACCTGCCAGCAGATTACCTAAATGTAATGACTGCAACAGTGAATACACTCGAACATCTACATTTATGGTAAGTGTACACAACTGTATTATACCCCCACACACACACACACACAAACATTAACATCGCTTAGGGCTTGTTTGGGTGTTTCTTTATGGATATGCTACTTTATCAGGGATTGGAAAATTTAGGTTATCTAAGTAACTTCTGATTGCAGATGAATTACTTGGGTTTAAAATTGTTGACTTCTCTACTTAATGTATAAAAGATAGATTTGTCTAAAAGGACTTGAGGTAATTAATAGCCTGTGAGTATTGACTTGTTCAAGGAGAGTTTTTTCCTGTAATGTGACTCATTCTTTTAAAACTCATGTCATTACTTAATTCAGTTAATCTGTGCTTTCATCTTGGAGTGTATGGTAGATTTTTAACAAGCCTGGAAGCAGTAAAAGTAATTATAGTCTGCAAACGTAAACAGAGGCAACCTGCCTCCCAGAGTTAGTGAGGTCATATCTGTAGTTTTGCCTGTTTGTCTTTTGCAACTAGTAAATGGTAATACAAGAAAGAGGCAGACAGATTACATTTCTAGTTTGTAACTAGTGTTAGAGCCAGATAGCTGTTGCACTGTTTTTTTATGCCCTATGTCTGTTCAAAGCATTTTATTTTATATTTCTGTTTGCAAGAGTGTATTTTCCTATGTAGCTTTCAAAGAGATGAGTTAGTTGTTTATTAAAATACATGCATTGTTCTATAGGAAAAGCTTGTGGCTGGCTGGCTGTTGACATAAATCAGGGAATTTGCACAAAAATAGTCCTGTGAATAAGTGTTGGTAACAGATTTTTGTACAGAGAAATAGCTATAATTACTGTAAGGTAAGAATAAGGCTGTCTCATTATATGAGAGCCTGTTAACTATGAACTTGGCATGCCAGATTTGTCTGTTGGGTGGTAGAATGTTACCAACAAATGCGTGAAGGGGAAGTTGCACAGAAACAAGTATTTCAGCATATTAAACACTGATTTTTGTGTGTTTGTGTGTGTGTGTGTGTGTGTGTGTGTGTGTGTGTGTGTGTGTGTGTGTTTGTGTGTGGGTTCACGCATGCATGTCTGTGCAAACTAATTCTAGCTAGGATAAAACTGCTATTTGTAAGTAACACTAAAAGGCATTGGGATGAGAGTCGATTGTTTGATTTCCTGATTCTCAGGTGTTTAATCCCATTGTTTATTTGGGTATAGCTGGTGTCACCGTTGCTTATAGGTCAAACCACTGTTTTTATACACTTTCATAAATCTAAACATCTCGTATATATCATATATTGCTACTGTGGAGAGTCTGAAAGAATCAATTGTAAATAAAAGGCATACTTATGAACTTGTCGAGAAAGATGTGAATTAAGTTCTGTATGTATGTATTTATGTTGTGGATTAATGGCTATCCTTGCTATTACCTTGTTCAGAAAAGGACAAATGCATACATTTATAGATGTGTATAATAATTTGCACTGTTGGTATTACAATTCTGTGGATTATTTATAAATGGGTTAGTCTTATGCATTATGTTTATATGTTATTGGTGAGAAGTATGCGTTTGTTAATTTATATTTTAAGGCAATTATGGTGGCATTGATTATATATGGTCAGTGACTGATTAGCTACAACTTATTTTCAATGAGCTTTTATGCTTTTTTCACTGCTATGTTTTCTCCTTGTTTATACACTCATGTAATTACATCTTATATATATATATATATATATATATATATATATATATATATATATATATATATATATGTGTGTGTGTGTGTGTGTGTGTGTGTGTGTATATGTATGTATGTATGTATATATATATATATATATATATATATATATATATATATATATATATATATATATAAATAGATATAGATATGGAAGTACTTGACATTTCCCCAGATTTAATAAAATTTGTGTAGACATAGTGTAGAGCCTGCACGGAAGTTACTGTGTCCATGTACGTGGCTCCCCCTTGGTAGCATGCCATGCATATTAATGATGGCATGTTGCTGAAGGAGAGCCATGGAACATGGTTATTGAATCAGTGTAGGGAGTGTGCAACTAACTGTGTCTGCAGATGAGTAACACACACCCTGCACTGTCCAAATGCATTATATCAATGTATTTAATTTTTTTTCTAGTTTGCTCGGCATGTAGAGCAGCAGAGGACACGTGCCAGACATTAAAAATAAAAACTGGATGCATTTAATTTGTGATTCAAATGTCAAGTTTAAGCATAGCTCAATGAGTTTGCATGGTGGGGTGCAGTGCTTAGCCATGCTTAAAGTTAGCTTAGAGGTATATGTAAAAGTATAGCAGCATACCACATATCCATGTAGCCAAGTGGTTAGAGTTATGGCTTTCTGTGCAGTAGGTGCAGGGTTTGAGTGCATGAAAGGGAAATTAAGTATTTATTTTCCAAAGACAAATTATTGTGATTATTCTTTTTTAACTGTAGTGCTGTTACCAGGTCATATTTTGTTTCCAAGTGAGCTCTAGGCAAATATCAATCATGGAGTAACCAGCAGTGGCTCAGTAGCTCAGTTTGTTAAATACTCTGTATGAAGTACATTTTGCCACACACAGACCAGGGTTTGAATCCAGCAACATGTAGTAATAAATATTACTGAATCAGTTATGTATTGATGACAGATGCTCTCTCCACAGGAAATACAGGTAAATGGGTGAGGTAGCGGTTATTATGAGTAAATAATTTGTGTGTTTATATGTAACAGATGGCTTACAGCATTGACCAGGAATGTGATAAGACTTCATAAAATAAAGGCAAAAAGTACAATAATAATACATAAAATAAAATAAATAAAATGTATAATCTTGGTATGGCTGTATGCCTGGAGTGTCTGTGAAAGTTTGCTGAAGTTCTATCCCCATGCCTGCCAAGCAAGGCATGATAGTTTACTCTCTATACTGTACACTTACATTTTTCTCAAGTGTCAGGTTGTCAAGGAATGTAATTACTGTTGCATAATCCCTCTGTCACAGATGTATCATTGACAAGATTATGTCTATAGCACAGTAACACTACATCAGTCCACAGTCCACCTTGGTAGTTATATAGGTCCACCTGATGTGTAATTGTTCTCTGGTGTTGTGTGCCTGCAGGTGTTACTGCTTGGCCCATACTGTCCCATGCGGATAGCTTGAGAAGTATCTACATGCTACAGCAGCTATAGGATACTGTTATACATAAAGGAAGGACAGACCTGTAGAGAAGATAGCAGTAATGTTGTAAATTATATAGCCTATCCTGGTATTAATGGGCTGTATTTTTCTCTCTCCCATACCTTATCATCATATTAATTTATTATTGTTATTCATTGGTTATGGTTTACTATTAACATATGTTGTTCTCTAAAATTTATTTTGGGGCATGTGCTTTATTATTGTTATTTATTACAATGGTTGCATATTAACATATCTTTTTGAATTACATATGCTGTTGGCCTTATGCCTTAACTGTTATAGGCATGCTGTTAGTATACTGATTGTTATGTTATTTATTATTGTATTCCATATAATATGCATTGATATATTAATGGGTTATTTCTAACAAAATGTTTTGTTTATAACTAACCTATGCACATTGCTATACCTCTATCACCACAGCATGACAGGGTAGGTAGGTTCCTGCTGATCTGCCTACCCTACCACAGCTGACCATGGCACTGAGTACCAGTGCATCTCGGACCCAGGCCGGTGGTGCCCCCTCCGCTGGCCCTGCACCACCTTTGGGTGGAGCCTCCTCTTGTGATGGGGCCCATCCCCCCCGGGAGCAGTGGCGGAGGTGTGGTAGTCACCCAAGATCAACTACTGGCCATGGTGCACAGGATAGTTTATAGGAGTGATGAACAACACCTGCGCTGGATTAATGGTAGCTTCGACATCCTCGTGGGGTCTGCTGTCCTTGGTGCCCAGCCTCTAGCACAGCCACCTACAGGGCAGCAAAGGAGCAGTGTTGACTGCCCAGAGGTGGGAAAGTCAATGATGCTGCTGCTGTCAAGAGGCACATGCATATCTGATTCCACAACACCCTCCCCATCCAAGGTGTTTACCCCCTCATGTGTCACACACCACCCCTGTATGCTGTCTTGTCTGTCTTATCAGTCTGCAAATGCAACCTCTCCTGCCCAACTTACCTCCCCACATGTACCTACATCCTTGTCCCACATAAAAAAATATATCATCCCATAGATAGCTCTCCATTTTGTAGTGTGTCCACTGGACAAAACTAAGTTCATCCAATTGACTTGACAACACATTTATCTTGTCCTCACCCTTTTCTCTGGAGTTTGAGGGTCAAAATTCATATGCAGAATCTGTAAAAATGCACAGCTATTGCTGTACAAGAAATGGAAAGTTATGGTCCTTTCCTAGATCCTTCCTGAACATCCCTACCTGCCTTTCAGTATGTTTTCCCCCTGCTTGCCCCCATTTTGCCACTGTCCTATCACCCCTTTTTCTTTTATTTTTAAATTTTTAGCACGCTAATCAGTGAGCTGAGCAAACCTGCTTAAATGTGCTTTAATGTACCTTAATGATCTTATGTGTTTCTCACAGTGTTAGGCACATCTACAAAATAATAATTTTGACCACACCTCACACCTGGGCCCTTATCAACTACAGCATACTGCATTAGCCCACTAGGCCACTCAGCTCATAACTAATGTAGGTGTTTCCAGCAAAATATACTGATTGCCACTGACAGAGTTCCAGTACATCTAATGGGAAAAATGGGAGTGTCCCTGGGACTCTGATGCAAAAAATACACCAGCGCACAGCGAAACAAATAATAATGGATGTACCTGAGGCCTGGGATAGCAGGTAAATGTACCCATTTATCAGCAATATCTTTAAACACAACTGCTAAGGCAGCAATGGCAATGTACATGTGTACTACCGGGACTCTGCTGCAGAACAATTGCCTTTGAAAGCCATGCACATAATGATGGATGCAGATGTGTGTCACAGACTGTTTGTATGCACATCTAGCTTGCAAATCCACCTGCTGCAGCACTGACACAGTAGCTCAGTCTGTAAAATGCTTTGCATACAGTACATTTTGCCACCCACAGTCCTGGGTTCAAATCCAGTGTGATGCACTTCAATTACATTGTTGTGAATACAGCAAGTAATGACTGAGTCATGCAATTTTAACCCACACAGGTTGCTGCTACTGAATTAACTGTTACCTATGTTTCCAAGTGAAAGGCCTGAAGGTAGGGACAGACTGCACATAATTGTATAGCCTAACTGTATGTCACCTACTACTTACATAACAGATGTACCTTAAGCACATGCCTCAAGTGGACTGTAAAGGGTACCTTTACACTGGGTCTGCTGTAATGACAGAGATGACACTGATGTCTCAGCTAAACGTGCTATCCTCTAAAGTGTTCACACTGCCCCCTATGTGTCCTAGGCTGCAGACTGGAACATACGCAGCTCTATGTTAAGCTAGCTGCGACAGACCTACCATACCTCACACCCTCCTAAAACAAGGGATCCAGACAAAACCATACATAAAGGGGGGGCAAAGTTCTAACAACAGGAATATGTTTCACAGTTTGCCACTACAAAGATAGTGAGCTGATAGAATAGCAGGTACTGCATCAGCATATATATTCTGATGGGTATGACGCCAGACATTCACATGTATCTCTGTCCTTACTGACCTCAACCCACAATGTTTACCACTGAACTGCCAGATAATAGCAATGTCATGGAACAATGGCCAAACTTATCATGCAAAACTGCGGACATACCTCATAAATCTCAACAACAGTCAGTATTTGTACCTACCGTCTGTGATGCTGTAGTCTCCACACCTCACTAATGTTCATCTCAAAGAGTAAGAAAGGGGCCAAGACCTACATGATGCCCTTAAATATTGCACTGTGGTGCCAATAAAAGTGCAACCCAGCTGTTTTGGATGCAGTTAGCAAGTCTGAGCCACAGATGGGTGCACAGGCAATTACCTGTTAAGAAGCATTACCTAAAAAGGCTGCTTATGGGAAACAGGTCTGTATGTTGCTTTACTCAGACAGACAATGGTTTTGCAAGATGTTTGCAGCGGTTCTAGTCAAAATAGGATTACTTTACTCTACCCGGTATGTAATACATGTCCCCATATAATAGGATGCAGATGGGAGGATGGAGGTATGGGGAATAGGGATTACAATAGTAGGTCTGTAGTACTTCTATGGTATTGACATGCTGGTGATACTGTGCTGTCCAACAGCTATAGGTATGCTTCTCAACTGTCCCAGCTTAGAATCAAATCACAGCTCTGCCCGTTACTCCTTCCTACAATGGTCGGCTGTTGTAAGAAAGCTAGTGGAGTATGAGTTACACATATTGACAGTAGGTAAGGGTGTACACCGCTGTAATATCAAATGATGTACTGTAATTCACCTCCTCTCAGTCTGTCAAGATCACACAGAAATAGCTCTGACATTGTAAAGGTATCCCTGACTGTCCCTGATGTACTTTGGCTAAGTCACTGTTTTGTTGACATTTGTACCTCATTTCTTGAGAGCTATAGCTAACATACCTATCAATCCCTTACAGCAGGAATTCAGGTCATAACCATAATTAGTGGGGGGACACAGGCCCAAACTCAGTGACAGGGTATACATATTGGCCTTACAAAGTAAAACTATGAATAGACTAACAGATATTTTCTGAGGGGTCTGGCGTGTGACAGCCAGATTCTCTATATTCTGGCAACAACCATCAATGATTGGCCAACCATTTGTCCGACATCCACATATGTGTGCCAAAAGGACCACATCTATGAGACATGCATTCACATTCCAGAAACATCTGTGTAGTGGAGAGGTATGATGCTTACAGGAAAGATATACTACAGTAGGTTTGCATTGCTGTCTGTCATTGTGGCACACTGGTGTTGCCAGACTATCCCCATATTGTTGTAGTAGCACACAGCTATTTGTCTGACAGTGGCTGTATAACATAGTAGTGCCACTTTGCCCATAGAGGCCACACCACAGTAGACAGCATTGACTGATGTAGAGACATACAGCAGACTCTATCACGGCACACAGGGAAATTACCGGTATTGCTACTGTCTTGGTGATAGCCACACATGTAGTGTGCAGATAGACTACGGGATATAACCTGTGAGGGAGTGGTATAGTGCAGATCATTTTGGTCGTGCAGGGTCTGAACATAGTGGATGTCCATGTATCTGGTCCTGTGATGTGTTCCCCTCTTGTTGTTTTTCAGGGATGATGTATTACAGGAGGTCCCCACCATTTACAGCTGCAGAAAATAATGTTATCCTGGATCGCCTCAGACTGCATCATCACATTTTGCTGTCCAGTAGTCGCCAACATCATGACCAACATGCAGCACTGTGGGTTGCCTTGTCACAGCGATGAACCAAGTTGGCCAACAGGACAGGACCTATGAGCAGGTCCAACACCGGACCACAGATATGGTCAATGCTGTGTGGCAAAGGGTAGCTGCTTTGGCCAGGGACTGTGCTGTCACCAGTGAAGGGCCTGCAACAGAACAACCACTCTCATCCACAGAGGATTTCCTGGTGAACCTGGGATCAACCACCAGTTCCCAGGCATCCATCACTCCATACATCCTGGAGGTGGGTGCCACAGTCAACACAACAGAGGAGTGTCCAGGTAAGCTTACTATGTTCATCAGTGTAATATTGTGTCAGTCATTGTGGCAGGCTCTGCATACCAGTACATGGCTGTCAGGTCTATCTGCATTTGGGGGGTTTGGTTTTAATGCACAGTTGTGCACACATACTCAAACTGTGAGCAATGTAGGCAGTAACACATTAGCTACTATACATGTAGATGTACGCACATATTACCTTGTAACAATGCAACATTTGGTATTGCTGACAATACCTGTCCCTCACATTTTCATAGGTATGTCAGGTGTGGCCAGAGTCCAAGGTCCTGTACCTGGAAACTGTGATACTGTTGTTTTACAGATCGTATATACCCTAAGAATATTAAGGGCTGCCATGTTGCCCTAGGCACAACTGTTATGCTTAGCCATTTTGGAGCAGTTAACTGAAGTGCATAAATGGGTAATCACAGCTGTGTATTTGCAGGAACATTAACACATTTGCACTTATTGTTAAGAAAGGTTATGCAGCCTGCTATACAGGAGGCAATCACTACAAGATGCCTGCTCACACACCACAGGGAGATGGTACATACCTGAGGCAGTGATACTACAACTGGAATATTATGCTCAGGAAAGTTGCACTGGGTTTTAGGTGCAGATCTATCAGATACACTGACATTTCACAGGTGTATAGTACTGGCAACATTATCCGGATGTAGCTGCAGTGCATGTTATAAAGGGCCTCTCTTGTATGTTGTTGTGTCTTTGTGTGTTGTGCATGGGATCAAAAATAAGATGTGGGATGTGTAATGCAGTTGTGGCTCCTCAACTGTATGTGTCTGTGTGGATTACCATACATAATAGTGCAAGTAGTAATGTACTGATTTTGTATTCTTCCACACAGGTGAAAATAGGGGTTGGAGTCTGTCCCCTCACAACCGGATGTCAGTGTCTAATCAGACTCTGATGATGATGATGGTGGCCATAGTGAGGCACAGGTGGGGTTGTTGGAGGCTGAATCTGTCCCAGGGGTTCACATCCCACTTCCTCCCCCATTGTCCCCGCACACAGTCAGTATGCCCACACATACCCTGTGCCCTGAGGCCACAGATATCGGACAGTCAGAGGGTGGTGACATTGAGCAGAACAGTGTGGCAACTATGGCATCAGTGAGTGTAGACACTGGTCATAGCCAGAGAGCTGGCAAGGTCCCACACAGGCAGATTGACAGGGGTGCTCAAAGGAGGACTGCTGCACATCCACCACCTGTCACATGTGTCACATCCCAGGTCACTCGCCACATGTTTCAGTCCATTTTGGAGGTGCAGGCATGTTCCAGATGCAATGCCAGATGGATGCTCAGGATTATGGATGCAGAACAGTCTGACATCTGTGACTGCCTCCGCTGCATTGGTGATGCCATGGATCATTTCACTGATCACTAGGGATAGATTGCATGACAGTTTGCATAGGGCTTGCAATCCTTTGCTACAGGAGGAACTTACAGTAAGTAGTAAAGATAGAAGCTCACAGGATATTAAGTTTATACTCCTGTGGGAGAAAGTACATTATCTTGAAGACTGGCTGTTTAAGGTCAATAGGCTGTAAATGCAATGATTTTACTTTGAAACTTGTTTGGCTTTGAATATCATTCCGACAGGACTTCGCATCTTTAGGAGGCCTACATATGGAAATACCTACCCCTCTTTTTTAGCGGAATGGCAAAAATGAATAATGAACTTAGTTTTAACTATATGAAATTGTTTATAGACTTTTTCAGACCAGAAGAGCAGGCGTTGTCTGAAAAAGTGCTAATGATAAAAAATTAATTGCATGCAGCATTTTCAGAAGTTTTGATAGACATTAAAATCAATAACATCATGGAGTGTCTAGCTTTACAAGAAAATAAATCTTTGCAGACTAAAATTAAGTAGCTAGAGAGAGACAAAAAAGACTTCTTAAACAGCTATGTGTTTGCGTGGCTGAAGGAAAACAGTAGAACCAATCAGCAGACTGCAATTGTGACAACACCCAGTGTGGGAGTAACCAACTGAGTGACCAACTGACAGCAGACTGAGTCTAGCAGTTCTCACAATGAAGTTAGTGTTTTGCCATTACCGCTAACACAAGTTAGTGGAGCTCAACATGTACATCTGTTAGAAAATCAGGGTTCTTCGGTACATATGCCCAGTACAAGTGGAGAAGACCTGGGAGCAAGGAGAAAGACTGTAACTATTTTTCCAGTACAGTCACCAGTTGAGGCGGTAACCTCTGTAGTTCAAAATGAAGGAAAGCAAACCCCTGCTAGAGAAGGAACAAAGCAACAGACTTTGAAGTACCCTTTACCCATAGTGGTGAATGGACCAGGTGACAGGCAGAGATCAAGGAGCTGAAAGCAGCTGAAGAGGAAGTTTGATCAGGAAATAACACTAACCACACTCTTAAGAAGATGTGGTTGAACAATGGAAGTCTATAGTATGGAATATTTCCAGGACACTTAGCCTGGATGTGCAGAGGGTACTTGAAAAAGGTCTCTCATTTATACCCGCTTAGGTAACAGACTATATATTAGACCTGAAATGTTTTATGAGAACTGTAATGATAAAAGTGATATATGGTGACAATGAATCAAGTGGTAATTTATGTAAACCTAGTACGTTTGTTCCATTAAACCACCCAGTGCTTAATTTATATGAAAATTGTGTTGTGAAGTGTTGTATGACAGTTTTTATAATGTGCAGCAACCTTATGATAGGAACTTGTTTGAATTATAGTGAAAGAAGGGTGTTGAACAATTTAGAGGGTGATGATACAATCTGTATATGTCCTGCTGATAAGGGAGGACCTATTGTAGTAATGGACAAAGTTTTTTATTTTCAAAAAATGAAGCATATGTTGGATGATGAATGTTTTTACAAGAAGATTGTTTATAATGACATACACAGGATGGTAGAAAGTATACAGAGGACTTTGAAAGAAAGTCTAGCAATTAGAGCTCTTGACTTTGACCTGTATCAATATATTATAGTGGATGAGCCTCATATACCTATGATGCAATGGATTCCAAAGGTGCATAAAGATCCTTTAAACCCCCCCCCCCCCATAAGACCCATAGTCTCGAGGAAGGGGTTGTGCACTGTACCCCTGTCGATTTATCTTGAGAAGATGTTGAAATCATTAGTCGATCAGAATCCTATTATTTTGAAAGATTCTAAACATTTTATAATTGACTGATATGATTTTTATAAAACTGATTCTAGGGTTAAGGGTATGTTTTTTGCCACACTTGCTGTGCAATGTTTATTTGCAGTAATTCTGAACCAGACTGGCATAGTAATGCTGCAGCGATACTTGGATAAGCACATAGATTTTGACAGTAAGAAAGTGGAAATGTTAGCCTTATTAATGGAAGTAGTATTTGAAAATACATTTTTCATGTTTGACAATCAGTTATATCTACAAAAGGATGGAGTAGATATGGACACCTTGTGTGCCAATAGCTATGCTAGCATTGTAATGGCTGTTGGGGAACAGGAGCACATTATAAATGGACCCTATAGACATCATATAGGATTCTATCAGCGTTTTGTAGACAACCTTTTCCTAGCTTGGACTGGTCCCCTGGAAGTTTTGGAGCAATACTATAATTATTTTAATCAGTCCTCTACTTTTCTAAAATTCACTATGAAATATTCCCAGCTCTCCATAGATTTTTTGGATGTTAAAATAAATCTTACTAATGAAGGTAAACTTAGTACAGAAGTATTCGGGAAAGACTGTTACAGAAATACATTTTTCCATAGAACTAGTATGCATCCACAGCACATTTTTAATAACATAGTGAGAAGTCAAGGTATGAGAGTATCTAGAATATGTGCTGAGCAAGAAGAATTTGATAGAGAAATATCACAATTGGAAAAATAGGTTTATATTTAGGGTTTATAAGAAAAAGAATGTCTACATGACTTTGAACCAAGTTAGAAATTGTAGGACAACAATAGGTAAACCTTATTTTTCTGGTAGTGTGGAGCATGGTAGGAATGCTAATGTAAATGTGATAGTTTGGTTAGGATGCAGCTTCTTTATGCTAATAATGTTAAGCCTGTACTGGAGATCTATAGGAAATACTGGCCGGTATTAGCAGCGGACCCTAGTATTAGAAAAGTAGATGGTACATAGCCATCTTTTCTTTATAGGAACATGATTAATATGAAAAGGATGTTATGTACCCAAAGCAAGAAGGTATAAAAAGAACTAATAAACTTACGAGGCCATGTAATAAATGTAATTACTGCCAGTATTAGATAGCTCGAGCAAGTTTAGTCATCCGGACTTTAGTACAACTTTTTGGTTTCATACTGAAGGCACTTGTAACACAGAACATATAGTCTATCTAGCTTATTGTGAAGCGTGTTTTGTGATTTATATAGGCAAGACAGACAGGAAGTTCAAGTTTAGGATTAGGGAGCATTTATATGATATTCAAAGACAAGTTGCAACAAATGCTCTTGCAAAACATATTATGAATAGTGTAGGTTCACATAATTTTAAATTTATGATACTGGAAAGTACTTGAATTAGCAACAGAATGGGGGACATCAGAAATTTAACAGAAGCCGATGAAACAAAATAGATAGTAAAGTTAAGAGCTGATGTAGGCACGGGACTTAATGACAAAGTTCCTATTAAGCCTATATGTAAAGCTAGATGTCTTAGAAAATGGATGAATATACACAGTTTTTTGCCTTTTTATTACCATTTTTTTACATGTGTTTTTTATATATGTGTTTTTATATAGCATTTTTAAGATAAATTATTCATATTTGACCAATTTATGGTTGTTAGATGTGTTTATGCCTTTAAGGGTTTTTTATCTAATTGGTTTCTAATTAAGATGTTCTATTTAATGATAGTTGCTGCAGTGCAAGTTTAAACTTCTGAGGGAGCAGTGGGATTCACTGTGAAAGTGCTTACGTGTTTGTTTTTTCTCATGAAATATTTTCTGAATTGGAACGCTGCCATTTGTGTTGCCTGGCTACTTTTGTTTTGGATGCACCTCTAAAAAGCTCTTAGTAATCCAGAGGTTATATTCAGGACTCCTAATAATCCAAAAAATGTCTGTAAAGAATGCCAATAAACGAAAATACCAAACAGGAATTTTATAAAGCTTAAAACCAAGCTTTTCATCGGCGCTCTGCACCACAACTTCTTCAGAAAGCAAACTAAAAACAAAGAACACCATTGATTGTATATTGTGTGTAGCGGCCGGTACTAGGAGGCTGACGTCCCTTAAATAAAAGACTATTCTGAGGAATGATCAAACTACACATCCCCCGCTTAAAATAATGGACCACAATGTAACCATTGATAAAGACATTAAAAAATAAAACCAATAATAACAAAGTAGCACTAAACCCTTATAACAATCAAAAAACGAAGAAAGAAACAATCCCCATAAAATAGCTAAAAAGGTGGTCTTTCCGAAGGGGATTAAATCAGTCTAAGAAGCTTCACCTAACTAGGCTTCTCAGTTTAAGAAAGCAACTAATAGAAAGCATGCTGTTTAGTCCAGGTAGGTGGTAAGCTTCCAGTTTGAGTTGCCACATCAACTCCTTGCATTCAAGTCTCAGAGAATCAGGACCCCCTGTGCCATCAATATATAATATATAACTTACTTTTTTTTTTTTTTTGCTACTATTATCAGATGGTTATGATAACAACATAACAATGTTAAGCATACATTTCCAAGGAATACTCATAGATGTATTTTGTATATTTTATATCAACTCATGGTTTGTAGTCTTCCATCGAGTTGTGTTACCATCTGAATGCATTTTGATTTATTTACATGGCTTTTTTAAAACAGGCGCTACACACATATACTTTTCCTGGATTTACCACTTGTGTGTTTATAGTGTCTACCAGGTAGTTAAGACTGTATACATGCTATGTTGGTGGCGTAAATTTAGAGTATTAGTTTGATTACAAATATTCAGGGCTGGTCATGTTGATCTTATACAAATGGTGATGCACAGTTTTTCTGCGGTTAAGTTTTTTAAGTGCATTGATGTGCAATTTTCAGGTGTGTCCACAAGGGGGAGGTTTGAGTGGAGCTATGATGCTTAAATAATGGGACAGATGTATTGCTCTTTGTTTTTAGTTTGCTTTCTGAAGAAGTTGGTGCAGAGTGCCAACGAAAAGCTTGGTTTTAAGCTTAATAAAATTCCTGTTTGGTATTTTCGTTTATTGGCGTTCTTTACAGACATTTTTTGGATTATTAGGAGTCCTGAATATAACCTCTGGATTACTAGAAGCTTTTTAGAGGTGCAGCGACCTGCAATGGTGGTATTTATCAGTTTGTGGTTTTGTTTTTGAGTCGTGCAGAAAATACTTTTGTTTTGGATGGACTGTGCATTTTAGTGAACCAGGCATTCATCTGGAAGATTTTGTTTTTCTTTATTCGTTTGATATATATCTATATCTATATATCTATATCTACCTATATATCTATATCTATCTATCTATCTATCTATCTATCTATCTATCTATCTATCTATCAAGCTATCTATCTAGCAATCTAGCTATCTGTCTATCTATCTATCTATCTATCTATCTATCTATCTATCTATCTATCTATCTATCTCTATGTGCCATACACCGATAATTAGGGTAATCATGTGTGAGGGAGATAGAGAGAAACAGGTACGTATACATAGTTGTCTGTATGCACAGACATATTTCCACATAGGAGTTCTTCGGGCAGATGAGGCAACAGACATGGGCTCAAGTTAGCTAAGTATAGGAGCATGCCTAGTGTGACTGTCAGTACTTAGAAGGTGACTCCAGGCCAGACCTACCTGTACTTCAGTCTGACATTCTGTGTGCTGCAGCCAATTGGCTGTTGGACATGTTTCAATAATCTAGCACCTCCCTGATATTTTGTCCAAGGCATTCCCCAGCTGTTTGCTGAATGTAATATCTGACCCATACCTATCAACTGTACTAGATTATTATATTTGTAATACAATATATATAATATATTGTATTACTATTGTAATAGAATGTGTAGAGTTTTACATCATATTTCTGGTACGTTTTACATAGCATTGTCATTTTTGTGGCACATTAGGGTCAAAACATTATAGATTGATGTTTTGAAATGATGACAGATATTTGAGTTACTGACTCGAGACACATCAGGAGATTCATGCTAATGCAAGACCTGTTATTCTATCAACTTTCCACATTTGTCTGGCCAATAATTTATCCTTCTTATATTTGGGCCTTTGTCACACTATTCTTCATGGTTTGTCAAGATTCCCTGCTCTAAGAGGTTGAGAGGTATGATTTGACTGGGGTACATGATGTAACACCACACATAGGGTGACAGTCTACATACCTCTCACTGTACATGATTTTGCAGAATGTCCATCATTCTGCCCCATATGTCTGCTCTATTCCTCAAACAGTTGTGTTTTTCTGGTAATGTACTATAAAATGCAGTCCACTGAATCGTTGTATTTACTGACACAGTTAAGTGATGGCCTTTACATACTGCAGTTAATCTGATTTGTTGCAACCTGCTGTTATACTAGCCACCTTTTAGGTTACTCAGAGCATGTATAATGTCTGTAGGTTTGGACCTTTGTCCCCCCATTTTCTCCCCCTTTGTCCAGCTTCCTTGTAGTAACAGATTATCATACGAGTAACTCACATGCAAAGTTGTAGGTGTGGCCAGCTTCAAGCCATCAACACCATCGACCGTGTTAATGTACTTAGCCCAGTGAGCCACACTAGCCTCCAGAAAGTGAGGTTTAATTCCTCACACTATCAACAGCATACAAACATACACTGTGACCCCTGCATTTTGTGGAAAATATGTGACCAGGTTCTTTGCAACAGCCCTGGAATTGTGTGGTCTGTTGATATATCCTTGCAAACTTACTTTAACTGCAGTTGTATAAGAACACTGATGTGTTGGGTGTAGGGGATTCTGGCATTGACAGTTGTGAGTCTCTCCTGTAACTCCACTGTTTGGCATTTCCCTTGCATAATGCAGTGGGGTTTCCAGCCATGTGGCTTAATGCATATTATGCGGCACCCAGTATTGGACAGAGTACCTGTTGTCCCAAGTAGCTGTTAGTTCTCTGCAAGTAGCCCAGTAGCCCATTCTATTCCCTTGCATATATGCAGCAGGTCCATACATATGCTACCATAGTCTAGTACCTTGTACATTTGTTGTATAGGATAGTAACTTACCTTACGAATGCAGCAATTGAGAGACCTGTGTTTCAGGGCTGACTCTGTCTGATGCATGCAATACACAGCCAATACATGATTAGGTACAGGATGTGTGGTCTGGCTGTCATCCTTTTTACTATGTATGCGAGTCGGAGTAAGGTGTAGGTTGTCAGTGCATGTGCTATGCATTGTCTCTTGGCCAAGGCCAGGGCATAGTGGGCACGCCTACGTCTGCCTACACGGAGAGCCTCAGGGGGTTACTCCTCCGAGTCCCCCTGTGGGTGTGGCTGTGGGGACTTAGGCACTGGTGCAGGGCTGTCCCTTCCCTCTGATGATTCTGCCGCAGCTGTTTCCACAGGATCATATTGTGTAGCATAGCATGTACTTTGAACATCTGTGTACATGTGGCTGGCAATTATTGCAGGGTTCCACCAGGTATATTGAGGCAGCGAAACCGTGACTTGAGCAGCCCAAACACATGCTCTATGATGCTCCTAGTTTGTGCGTGTGCCTCATTATGGCATTCTTCGGTAGGTGTGTGCGCATTTCTGATGAGTGTCATCATCCATGGTTCCAGTGCATAGCCAGCATTCCCCAGTAGATGGCCATATGGGATGGCCCCAATGGCAAACATCTGGTACAGCTGTAATGTGTGTCATGTATGGGAGGTGTGAGAACTGCAAGGGCTGCCAGTACACACACATTCATGATAATGCCCTGGGCATTGCACATGACCTGGCAGATGATGGAGTGATGATGAAGTGATATGCCTTGCGGTTGACGTAGACTCTACCCTCCTCACCGGCAGTGCTTTTATGTGTACATGAGTGCAGTCTATGACACCCAGTACCTCAGGGTAGTGTGCTACATGGTAAAAGAGTTGCATACTGATAGCCATCTTCTCAGGGGTGTGGGGTAAATAAATGTGCTTACTGGCATGTGTTAGCATGGCATCCAGGATGGATGCTGATGCCTGTGAGACCCCCCCCCCCATTTTGTCCCCAGTTGGTCTGTGGAAAATACTTATAGCTAATATCCTAAGGGCTACATATACCTTTGTTTTCACTGGGATGGGTTCCCCTCTGTTTGTTCTGGGTCTGATTTGAGGGTAACAGAGCTCAGTGAGTGTTGCAGTACATCCCTCTCCACCCTGTGGAGCTCTACAATCTCCAGCTGATGTAGCTCCTGGAAGGTTACTCTGGGCCTGAACACTCGTCTCCTTCTCAGTCTACGCCTATTGTCAGCAGCAGCATCAGCACTGACCTCAGCATCTAGCACAGACAGATGTAGCAGAGCTGCGGCAGCCCCTAGCATTGCTTTAGTTAAAAATTCCATGTTTGTACTCCACTGGTGCAGGTATGGGGGTGAAATCAGATTGTAGGGTGTATGCAACTTTTCTAGTGCTCTGCTGTAGGTACAGCCTGTTTGATTGGCTACCTATGATGCATTCCACCTGCCAAGTACATCATTATCAGTGTTTTAATGGCCCAGTTTAAGTGGTACAGGGGTCATCAGTAATTTATATATGATTGGCTTTCCCAGGCAGTTTTGCAATTTTAATAAAAACAAACCACACTGGAGCCAGAGTAAAGTTGAGTGCTTTTGTCCCATTTATTACAGAATTTCTTCAGAACTAAAGAACAATTACAACCATTTCCTTTTGTAAAAACATCAATTGTGACATAATTTCCTCAATTAATACTTAATTAATATAAAATAAAAAATGTATAAATATATATACATACGTCTACCTAACCATATAAATATAAATATAAACATAGAAGGACTATTGCTTGTTCCTATCTTATCAAAAAAATGTGTATTTTTGCATTTTTTTTAAACAGCCTTTCCTGCAAAGCACTGCTGTATGGTCTGCAAACCCACACCACAGATATAAACAATGCTCAGTGGGCACACCCTCATAGATGGGCATATTCAACACAGTAGCGCACCATGCAAATGCAGTCAAACTAGCTAAAAGACGTGCCCCAAAGTTAAACAAAGCTTAGCAGACACTGGACAGTCCCCCTGGCTCAGCTCAGTGGTGTGGTGTGAAAACAGGTGCTACTGAGCTCCAATGTGCTTAAAGAAATACAAACACACCTCCTTTTGATGTCAGCTACATCTTCTGTGGACACCAACACTGTTCTGGGGTTACACGGATGTGATCTGCAGGCACAGACACCCATTTTTGCTACTCAGTAACCCCAGCTCATTTGCATACAGATCCATGCATACAACCAGGAAACTATACTATTCCAGACCTTGCCTCCTTAGAACCACAGAAATGTACCATTGTATGTATTCCATGCAAGGCCCTGTAATGCATTATTGTCACATATTTCATTTATTTTCATTTTTGCACTATTAAATATTTTCTTTTTGCATAATGGCATGTTTGCACACTGCTGCATGCCATGCAAACATAATATGAGTATCAAAAAAAATAATTATTTTAAATTATTTTCTATTACTTTTTGGACGCACAGGGCATAGTTTTGCACATATCTGTGTCTGCCATGCTATTTCTGCCCTAACAGGGTTTTTACAGCCTCTGTTCACTTTTTTATCTCGTACATGGAAGTTTTCCGTGTACACTTCGGACACCAACACAGGGTCTGCAGGACTGCCTATCTGCTTGCTGGATCACACAAACACCCTCATTTGCATGCAATTCACCTGCTTATGAGGTGTTCACATACTCGTGCACGCCCTTAGCTCTGTTTACTGGATCGCACGGCTGCTTACTTTTGTGTAAGCTCCATGCCACTATACCTACATGGAAAATTAATCCATGTAGGCTTTATCAAATTCCCTCTATAATCTAAACAAGCAGATGTCGACATTGCTCATGACAACGCAAAAGCATGACAAATCAAAAAAATGTCAACACATTGCTGTACATAGTCTGAGACTTAACCTTTGGTTATGCAACAACAACCCCCATGTTCACCTCCTGCTAATTTAACATTCTCACTCCGACATTGCACAATACTCGGGGAAAATGAAATACTACTCATCCCCAGTAATGTAGTGATCTCACGCAAGTGGCAATTGTTGACCATAGTATGTTGAGAAAGCAGATGTCAGTTTTAAAGATAGTCAGTATTATAAAGTGCAACCATAAATAGACATATGTAATGTATATATGGTAGCAGTTACTTTTGTTGAACACTAGAAATGTCGATATTCAATTCATCAATCACAAATATTTGGCTTGTGTTTTGTTGACCACTAAAGTGGTGTGAGATGTCTCCCTGCCTCCCTGCAGGGCCCATAATGCCCATTTTGGTGATTTGGTGAGTTGCAAGTTGCTGGGGAGTGATTGACATTCATGTGTTAATATTTGTGCAGTTCAGCATTAACAAATGTAATCATATATATATATATATATATATATACATATATATATATTTATATATATATATATATATATATATATATATATATATATATATATATATATATCCACCTCCTACCTTCTTACACATTTTATATCTGTAGTCTTAACAAATAAGACAGAGTATGTGTTGTTTAACCTCCATGAGGTTTATATTACAAATGAAGAACAGTGTACCACATGACATGCAGAACTATTAGACTAGCTCATAAGCCTTAAAGCAATATACCCCATATCTACAGACCTATAGCTCTCCTTAAGGTCAGAATGGTTATTCTGATATATTCCTTCATATATTTTAAATTATTTATTTCAATTTCATTGACAACTGTGCCACTCTTTGCATCATCTCTAACATGTTGTAATTCCAAACATATTATGTACTGATTTTGCCATACGTTACTTACTAATTACATTTTCATCAAAATTATTTGTACACCATTCTTGAAGTACTTCTGCTATGTAAGTTTTGATTTATATAAATCACGTGTCTTGCATTTAACTTCTTACATTGCCTTCACTTTGTCATCCTTTAACTCATTAATGTTGCATTTCCAAATGTATCTTTCACCCTTTTATCATATTTACCCATCCAGCATTCTAGAGCATGAAAACCCAATCATCTCTGTCTACCTTTCAACCACCTCCATTTGTCTGAAACAAATTAGTTTAAAATCATTTCAATGATTCCATCTTCTGTGAATTCTTTTCCTACTGTCTGTGTTACTTCAGTTAAAATTATCTGCACACAGTCTTTAGATTTCTCACAAATAAACATGGTTCTACTTTCTTTCCATCACATTACTTGATGCTTTTCCATTGAACAGCACGACCATATTAATAATATTAGCAAATCCAGAGCTGCAATATCTGTTTCATCCTGACCTTACTATCGTCATACTTTTCACTCTCTAGTGCTAGTATCCATTTAACCTGCTGAATTAATTGAACTCACACCTAATCTTTCTCTAAACAGTTAACTTCCTCCATGCAAATACTTGAAACTACAGTAGGAAAAACCATGCTTATACACTAAGCAGTATACCTCCAACCATACTTTTAACATAGTGCTAAAACTCATAAACAATCCACAAAGCACTGAATAGAGGATAAGCCAGGCACCAGACAGCTGAAGTAGAATGGCAAGGTTTATTGAAGCGTTTGTGTTTGGGTTGCTTCAATAAACCTTGCCATTCTACTTCAGCTGTCCGGTGCCTGGCTTCTCCTCTATTCAGTGCTTTGTGGATTGTTTATTAGTTTGCGTTTTGCACTGTTATTCCGTTTCTTTGGGTTAATAGTTCTAAAACTGTCGTGATTTCAATGTCTACATCTAAATGTTTGTTGCTGTTATTGCTTTAGAATTCTACTTTTCAAACAGTACCTTTTGTGAGCACAAACACTTCTTGTAAATAAAAAAAAATTCCTAAGAGCTGCAGTCTGGCCTGGTAAAACTCTTGTATTATCATGCGCCAGTGATTCTTCTTCTTCCTGTTTCCAGCACATCTTTTTGTGTGTCCTTATAAGTTAACCGTGACTTTTTTTCTTTAATGTCTATGCATTCAAGTGGTTTCTTTGCAGCTTTTCCAATGTTAGTACCAACAGTCAGTGAGCTTGATTTAGGAACATCCTATTGCTCTTCAGAGAACGTCATTTAAACAGTATGGTATGTATCCTCCCCCTTTTTTTAACATATCAGATACCTTAAAAAATAGCAGTTCTTTTACCGGCTACTTGCCATCACATTCTCTGTGCTATTTGACATGAGCAATGTAGAAAATCCTCCTCTTTTTCCCTTTCCAAAAAACAATCTGGTAAATATTCATCCAGCTTTTAACTTTTGACACACCTTTCCCTTCCATCCTCTAACCCAAAAGCAATCGGGATTGAGCCCAAGCTAAATGTTTTCCAAAAAAACAAAATATTTCATCATGTAGCAGTATATTCTTTAAGAATGTACTCAAAGTGAAGTATAATATTTATTAGTTTAGCATTGTTATCCAAAAAAGTGAAAATGTACAATCCTTGCATTTTTGTGTTTTTAGATAATTTTTGGACCCTTCCATCATTCTCAAGGCATTCTTTTTCAGTGCCCCATGTCCACTACTAGTCTACCAGCAACTCGTACCCCATGGACTTATTCAGCTTACTGCTGGTGCTGGTTGTGGAACCTAAGGTGCCCCAGTGAGTTTCAGATAACTGCACTCCATTTTTTTTTTCATTGATGCTCCACCCACTATTTCCCTCCACCTCACAGTTCTGTGATAATGATGGATGGACATGCAGAAAGGGCTTACAATATACTGCTCAGTCTATATGGAAGCTCAGCCATACCCACTACCCTATCCTTATTACATCCCCAGCCTCCACTATGGATCATAGCAGGGAATGTCCACATAACCACCCTTCCTCCCCTGGGTTGGGTATGCCTATCCCTCCCATGCTACTCCATCAGTCATCTGAGCAGCCAATTAAACCTGGGCTGAATGGACTGTAACCAGGGCTTTATCCCTGTATGCCACCAGATTGGCCCCAATCCTGGCATTCTTAATTAGCATCTTTGTTCCTATAAATATCAAAACTTCAAAACTTACAAAAAAACAGTTCTCTTCAATGCATAGCAAAGTATGCATGTTCCCTGATATGCTCTCTGTCTAGCTCCGTTGTTTTGACATAGCTTCCATTTAACACATCCCTAAGATGCTGTCTATCTAGCTAAGCTCTCCTAAGATATCTTATATTTAGCATATCCCTTACATGTTCTCTATCTAGTAAGTTCTAATGGTGTATCTTCTCTTTATCAAGCCTGTTACATGCTCTCTGTATAGCTAAGTTCTCCTGACATATCCTCTATTTAACACATCCCTTACATGTTCTCTATCTAGTTAAGCTCTTCTGATCTATCTTCTGTTTATCATGTCCCTTACATGTTCACTATTTAGCTGGGTCTATATTAGCAGAACAAAAACTGAATTTCACGAATCCTGTTTGAGCGACACCTAAAGCGCGAATATCGCAAATATCGCAAGAATGAATGGAGATCGCCGTAGGGAATTCTTCCCTTTACTTCAATGGAGTGCTATCTCGGAGTTGGTATATTTAAGTAGTGGGGGTGTAGGGGGCACATTAGTGACAGTTTTTGTCTGGTAGTTTTTTTTTTATTTCACTGTTTCGAAATATATGTTTTTTGAGCTTTAGGTGTCGCTCAAACAGGTTTTGCACAATTCAGTTTTCATTCTGCTAATATAGACCCATTTAGCTAAGTTCTCCTAACATATCTTCTATTTAAAAAGTCCCTTACATGCTCTATGTCTTGATAAGTTCTCCTGGCCTATCTTCTATTTAACATGTCCATTACATACTCTGTATGTAGCTAACTTCTAAAATGTCTTCTGTTTTAACAAATCCCTTACATGCTTTCTGTCTAGCTAAGTTCTCCTGACATATCTTCTATTTAACATGTTCCTTACAGGACCTGTCTTATGTCTAGAAATCAGAAATTACTTTATTCTTGTTACATCTGTGAATCTATACCCTTACAACTGTTCATCCTCTTTTTCTTATGTTATACAGTTTATTGATATGGGAGTTCCACTTGAGAGGTTTACTCTTGAATTTACACTGATATTTACAGCAGACGGGGTACTGACTTTTCTATGCAGTTGTTTATGTGCTGGTAAAAGTTGGAGGTGAATGTGGCAGCTGTCTCAACTGGGCCTGTTTGCTTGGGATTATTGAGCAGTTTGCATAGGTCTTCTACAAACTGAAGTAGGTTTGCCCTGGTGAATGGTCATATTTGATGGTGAGGTGGTACCACTAAGCCTGAAAAAAAATGACTGACTTGTAATCACATTTAATCAGGGATTAGGAGATGCATGGGCTAGGTTGGTAAGAACAAGATTAAGAATATTGAATAATCTACTGGGCAATTTTACAATGTGCATGTCCATTTTTAGAGGTATAAGTTTGCAGATTAATTTTTGAGTAATTGAAATTTCATATCAATAAAGTATTTAGTTTGATAATTAACTCCTCAGTGGTATTAAGGTAATTTCTATGATCATTGGGAGACATTGAATGATCTGAGGCTTGCAATAAAGTAATAATTATATTTAATAATGGTGATTTGGAGCTCCAAGTTAGGGTTGTGAGTAATTTGACATGAGACAATGAGATTTCTAATAAATAAAGACACTCCCCTACAGATGGCCAAGGCCTGAAAATATGATCTGGGCTAAACCTTGGTATTCGGGGAGTGCCGTCATTGTACTGAAACCCTATCTCAATAACTACTTAATAATAAATGTGTTTGAGTTGCAGGGGGCCCTCAGGTTTAGGCATCTTTCTAGTTGGACTCAAGTATTAAGAAGTGCCACTGTGATGTTGACTCATTTTGAGCTGTCTATATAGGAATGCTGTATGGGTTCTCTACATAAAAAGGCACTATGGGGTCAGCAAAGGCTTTAGCTAGTATGTGGAATCCCTGGTATGAGATGTGTAAGCCAATCCCACTGAAACAGGAAGTCTTATCTGCCATCTCATCCCAGGGTGACATATACAGGATCATCGTAGAATGATGACAGTTACTTATCCAATTGTTAAAGCCTGTTGTCTTGGTATCTGGGCATCATTCCTGGAGGCAACAAATACTACTCAGGACTATTGTCCTTCTTGCCTGTAACACATGCATAGAAACTTCCATCATGTGTCTTTGTATGTCCTTTTGGGTGTAGCACCTCTGCTCATTCCCTCCCATGTGGGGTGACACCAAATGTTTAGTCATATCTGTTTTAAAATGCCTTAAGGTCATTATGACATCATGGATCCTGCCTGCAGACAAACAGCTTGCAGATACTCAGTTCTTGTCCTGTATGGTAAATGGGAAGCCACCTATGACAAAAATCTTCCCTGAGCAGAAACAGACTTGGACATTATGAGCTTAAGTCTGCCTTTCTGGTGAATCTAGGGTGAACTGTGTGGATTTGTTGTGTGTGTAGAGAAGTAGGCATTGCCTTGTATGTCAGAGGCTTGGATATTTTACAATATGTTCTAGTAGGTTTTGACAAATTTTATTTACAGCCTCAGTGTAAGTTATGGGCCTCATGATATTGTGATTGTATGCCTGTATGCTTATCTATAGAGTGGCTTGATATAAGACATTTCCATCCATGTTTCCTAAGTATTTGTATCACTCATAGGTTGTGTTATCAACTTGTAGAAACAGTGGTAAGCACTGCCTTTGAATTCCCAATATAGTCAGACTTGCCATACATGGGGTGAACCATGTTGCCAAAGGGTGGAAGATTAGGGCCAGTCATAGTACTCAGGGTTGGAGGGATACTATTATATTAAACCCTTAAGATTTATTGATGAAGCAGTTAGGATAATAACTTAGCCTGACTTAGGTTAGATGGTAGCTAATCTAGTAATACTTGTTGAAAAGATAGAATTAGGTCTACCAAGAATGAAGAATTATGGTGATGCGTTTACTGGTTACTACCTGGCAATTAGCAGTGGTCTTACTACAGTTGTCTACATCTAGGAATCAATGGCACTTTGTTGTGTTTGTGGGTTCTCTATGCTGCAGTCCTATATCAATGCTATTTCTTTTTATTTAAAGTCAGACAATGAGTAAAAGGTGAGCATTTTTAATGAACCACATGCAAAATATGTTTTCATGCAGCATAGAAAAAAGGTAAGATGTCTCAAAATGCATTTGTTGATTAGTGGTAGATCTGATTAAAACAAACTTAACTTGGACCCACAAGAAATACATAAAAAGAATGAAAAATAAATTGTTTTCCTATTCCCTTTTTTCTTACACACTAAATAAATGAAAAACAAAATACTCCACTGGATTTACTAATCTTCCGTGCAGGATTAGTCTAGTCCTGCATGGAAGCGGCCGCTTAGGAGGAGGACGGCAGCATGCCATGCATAGTAATGAAGGTGCGCTGCCTGAGCCCTCATGCTTACATGGAGCATGTACGAGTGCAGGGTGTGTGTCTGAAAGCAGATTCCACAGAATAAACATGCCACTGCAATGATGAACAGCAGAAAGTGGAAATAAATGAGCGATACCGCTCATCAGTGTCCACATATCCCCACGAACAGTCCCCCATGTGTACAACAGCAACAGGACATAAAAATCAAAAGAAGAAACCCTGTATCTGTGTCTAAAGCCCTGAGTACAGCTAACTGTAGGTGCGCAGGTTTGCCCATTGCTTAGCCACAGTGAAGGCAGCCTAAAAGGCTAAAGAGGATAACAAGGACAATATATGCAAATGAAGCATGTCAGCAATAGTGTAGTGGGCAGAACATTCACCTAACGAGCAGGCATTCCCAGTTCGAGTCCCAGAGCAGCACAGGCTATTTTACATGGCAAAGCATGGTATAAGCAATATGTGTAATGGAAAACCCACTAAATAGTATACATTTTTATGAACAGGAAATGCAGATATGAAGAGTCAGCATCATAATGAATAAGGCAGCTGTAAGCAGGCGTAAGCACAGATAAGCAGTAGTAAGCATATGTAAGCACTAGTAAGCATGTGCAAGTGCGTTTGCATGGAGTTAAGCACTGCCAACACAGATTAAGCAAAGGAGAAGCAAACTGGGTGTAAGACAGTGTGACCGGAAGTTAGCAGTGCTTACCTCCATGCAAACCTGCTTACAACTGCTTTAAAGTGCCTTAAGCACACCGTATCCATTGGCTGGTGTCCTGCCCAGCAACAAAACAAACAGCTCCTGTAAGGCTGGAACCCAGGACCATGCACACCATACACAAAATGATTTACCACTAAGCCATGCCAGATATGCATAAATCATATGTTGTCAGGAACATAACCCCAGACCAGTCATGCAACAGTACAGAGAATGTATACCTACAGCTAGATGGATCTTTGTGTGCAAATATATTATTATCTAAACGGATATAATATATCTATAGACATAGTCACACACACACACACACACACACACACATATATATATATATATATATATATATATATATATATATATATATATATATATATATATATATATATATATATATATATATATATATATAGGTTCATAGGTTCATAGGTTCATACTAGGCTATCTGCCCTAGGGCATTTATAAGCCTAGCCAGAGTTGTGTGGCTTTCACCACCCCTTAGGTTGAAGAATACTATACTCATTAGTTTGCCTTGCCTCTGTCCAGCAGTGATACAGAGATGATCCCCGGGGTAAACCTACGATCTCCCATCCACTGGTCAAGATTCCTCTTGAACAGAGCCAGCAAGGTGCTCTGTCTCACATGGACCGGGATTCTGTTCCACAGCATAGGGAGTCTCTGGGTGATGAATCTGTCCCTCCAGCACATCCTATTTATATCCGTGTTGAGGTTTAAGTCTCTTGCTCTTGTGGCTCTGGTGGATTTGGATTTTTTGAGGTGGAGCATGTCCATTAATTCCGGGTTGGACATGGCCTTGTATGTCAGGCACAGGTCACCTCTGAGCAGACGGTATGCGACTGAATAGAGCTGGAGTTTCTTCAGTCGGGCAGCATATGGCATATTTTTGAGCCCCTTTATCCTTTTGGTGAGGAACTTTTGGGTTTTTTCCAATTGCTGCAGGTGTCGGGTAAGATACATTCTGAATGGGGCATTGTACTCAATCATTGGTCTGATAAGTGAAGAGTACAGGGGAACAATGACCTCCCTTGATCTGGATGTGAATCCCTTCATAATCAGGTGGGCAATGTAGAAGGTCCTCCTAACCACTTTGGCAATGTGGGTGTCAAAAGAAAGGTTACTGTCAACTTGGGTCCCCAGGTCCCTGATAACCTCTTCTGTGCTTAATGGACTGCCACCTATGTGGTAACTTGGGGTTACCTTGTTTTTATCAAAGGGTATGACTATACATTTTTTGGCGTTTAGCTTAAGGCCATGGCTCTGGCACCAGTTATCCGTTTCTATGAGACCTCTCTGAAGGATATCTGTGTCTGATGGATTTTCAACTATGGCACCCAGTTTGCAGTCATCTGCAAACTTTGTCAGCCACAATCCTCCTATGTTTGCCTGCACTTCTGAAAAGTAGATGCCGAACAAGAGGGGGCCCAGGATTGAGCCCTGTGGGACACCGCCAGACCAGCTTGGAGTCTGACATGGCACCAGCAACTCTAACCCTGTGGGTTCTGTCCTTGAGCCAGTTTGCAACCCATCTTCTGACATATGGGTTTACATTTAAGCTGGTGAGCTTTTCTATGATACCTGAGTGGGGTATTGTATCGAAAGCTTTTGCAAGGTCAAGGTAGGCTGTGTGAACTGCCTTGCCCTCATCAATGGCCTTGGTGACTGTTTTAAAAAAGTCGACCAAGTTCAAGAGGCATGATCTGCCCTTGACAAAGCCAAATTGGGTAGGATCCAATGTCTGTAAGTCCCCTATGTCTTTATTTATGAGTTCCATTATGATCCTCTCCATAGCTTTGCAGACCTGGCTTGTTAAGCTTATGGGGCGGTAATTACCAGGGTCCGTAGAAGCACCACACTTGTGGAGTGGGACCACAGTTGCCGTATGCCACTCTTTGGGTACGTATCCTGTGGTAAGGCTAAGATTAAACAGCAGCATTATGTGTGGGTTTAGTTCCTCATTGAATTTGTGTAGCACACAGCCGGGGACACCATCCGGTCCCATTGATGCTGTGTTTTTAGCTTTAGAGAGAGCAGCTCTCACCTGGGCATTTGAGATGATTGGGAGGCTACACTCTGCTGGGATAGATATTTCTCCTTTTGGGGGGGAGGGGAGAAATTTTCACTGAACCTGTCTGCCAGTATGTTTGCAATGTCTGTGGGTTCAGTGATTTTTGTATCATTTTGGACTAATTCTGAGCATATCTGGGAGTTTCCACCCATATTTCTAACATAGCTAAAGAAGGCCTTATGATTGTCTTTTGAGTCCTTGGCGATTTTTCTCTCAAAGTTGGCCTTGGATGATTTTATGAGTGATAGTAGTTTTTTACTAGTATTGATCAGAGATGTCTTCCCTTTTAGGGATTTTGCTCTATCTTGTAGTAGCTTTCTCCTCTTGTTGTAAAGTTTGTTTATGGCTGGGGTCCACCAGATCGGGCGCCTGCCTTTGGTGGAAAGGGTCTTGATGTTTTTTGGGATTGCTTGATCCATGCAATCCTGGAGGTGCTCGTAGAAAGCATTTGTAAGGGATTCAGCAGCGTGGGTTGTGGTTTCCAATGGCTCAGGGGCCTTGAAGGATACCACACCAGTCTTAAGAAGTGTGAAGTTGGCTTTTGAGAAGTTCTTCACTGTGGTCTTTTTTGTTGGGGTGGGGGCGGGATGTGGATCTCCAGTGAGATTAGTTTATGGTCTGATCTCACCAATGAGGGATATACTTCTGGTGTGGAGCATTTTGTCCCCATGTTTGTGATGATCAGGTCTAGTATATTTTCACCTCTTGAGGGAATGGTGACAAGTTGTTCCATAGCATTTGAGTTTATGAACTCCAGGAACCTTTGGGCTAGGGTATTGGGGCTTGAGTAATGTTCCCAGACTATGTTTGGGTAGTTGAAGTCACCCAATATGATGGTGTTTGGAGAGACATTTATACTCTCCAGTGTCTTCAGGAAGGCTGTGTGGGGTTCCTGAGTTTGAGAGGGTGGCCTGTAACATGCTACAAACTGTAGAGCAGTTTTGCCTATGGTTAATTGCACCTGAATTGTCTCTGATGCTTTGTGAGTTGCCACCAGCCTGGAGGTGTGGGTATCCTTGATGAATATGGATACACTCCCTCCTTTTGTGGTACGGTCCGGGTTTTGGGGCCGGAACGCATGATATGAGGTAAAACCTGATAGTGCCGGGGTGCTCTCAGGAGCCTTGAACCAGGTTTCAGTCACAGCACAGACACCGATGTTCTCCATACTGAGGAGGGCTTCGAGGGCGTGCATCTTGAGATTTAGACTTCTGGCATTGAGCAGCATTACCCTTAGTTTTTTCCATTATTGTTTTCTAGGCGGTGGGTTTAGAATTTGAGCCTTGTCTAAAAAGGCACTATGGGGGTGGCAAGAGCCTTTGCCAATATCCGGAAACCCAGGGTGACAGGTGCAAGCCGTCCCTTGCTAAGCAGCGTGGCTTGTCAAGCATGTCATTCCAGGCAGACAGACATTGGATCCTTAGAATGACACCAGAAATTAAGCCAATTATTAAAACTGATCATTTTGTCTCTGTATTGTGGCATCATTCTTGGTGAAGGTAGGATACTGCTCAGGGTCAGGGTCATACCAGCCTGGGCTACATAATCTGAGAGCTCCTTTATGTCTGTTTTCATGTAGTCCAGGGAGTGTCTCAGGTCATTCACACCGGCATGGACAATGACTGAGTCATACTTGTACTTGCTGTGGAATGACCTGAGTGCTTGTGTTATGTGGCGGATTCTAGCGCCCGATAGGCAGCTTACTGTGACCCTCTCCTTGTTCAGTCTGGTGAGTGGGACGTCAGTGTGTCTGACTATGGAGTCACCTATGACAAGTGTATCTGGCATTGTGTTTGGCCTTAAGGGCTGTGACTGATTTGCACACTGACTTTGTGATCTATGTGTTGCTTGTGTTATGTCATGAGGTGGCAGTTGTTTGGGTGTCTGCTTTGGAGGCCTCTGCTGTTTTGGTAGATTTTTGATCAGTGCCTCCGAGTATGTCTTTGTGTGTTTATGTGTTTGATTTGTAGTTGTGATAGTTCTATGTGAGACTGGGTTTATGGTGTGTGTGGTTACATTCTCCTCCTGTCTGGTTTTGTCAGTCCTGAGTTGAGAGAGCTCAGCCTCCAGTTTGGCTATATAGTTGCATCTCTCACATGTATTTGTGTTTTGTGGGAGGAGGAGAGGGTTGTCTGTGTACATATATGTGTGTGTGTGTGTATATATATATATATATATATATATATAAGAAATATCTATCTATCTATCTATATATATATATATATATATATATATATATATATATATATATAAATATATGAACAGCTATACATGCAAATGACAACTACACATATATATGTCAACATCTGTATGTCCACATATAGACAGCAAGTTACATATATGTATGCAGATATATGTCTCCGTAGGGATATATGGACATAGTTAGAAATATGTAAGCAAATATATATACCCACAGAGGTATATATGGCCAGTCATCTGTAGATAGCAATGGTAGATTAACAAACATATATATGTCCACATGCACTGTGAATGGGCTTGAGAGGTCCCAAACAATATACGTCACGTATGAACTTCCATACCCCCCGCCCAGCCAAACACGTCCGCCCTGCAATACACTACCAAGCTCATTGAACTGTACGTGTGTCATTGAAATAGGGATTTAAATTAGCCCTCTATGTTTCACATGTTGACATCACATCCCCCTCTCCCTCACGCGCTAGGCAGGCTGAGTAGTACAGGCCCATCCAACCAAGGCCATCCCCGACCCATACATTCATTACCCACAGTTCCGCTTCCCCCCACTACACACTTGCAGCCACCATCCCTACCCTGGTTACCGGCCCGTAGCTACCACACCACCACACATTGCCCTCCCTCCACCCCCCCCCCCAGGACCCATCCCGTATGTTGTCCCGACCCAAGTATCCTAGGTCTGGCACACTCTGTAGTCCATGCAAATAGCCATGGGTACCTTTGTAACTCTGTCTGTAGGCGAAAGTTGAACTACCCAGTGATTGGGTTGTCCCGCATGGGACGAATGTTACCCTGGTACTAACAATAGATTTCACATGTGACTTAGATTACACTAACGGATTTAGTTGTAGGTATTGCAAAGCATACGTGACACACAAGGTCGGCCGTTATGCACATGAAACACAGTATCCAGCAATATCATATGCAGACACCCATGCATCCACAAATTCCACACGTCGTCAGATATATATACAGCAATATATATATTGTATGTGTGTGTGTGTGTGTGTGTGTGTGTGTGCATACACAGATATATAGCTATGATATGATACTGCATTTAGGAATGACATGTTCGCAGGCCGTGCCAATGGGGGTGAAGGGCCCAATCAACAAACATGTAACATGTAGCATACCCCCCCCCCATCCAGCCAGACAGGGGAGACATACAAACAAACACACAAACAATGTAAATAATCCACTGCTCCCCAAACCACAGGCAGAACACAGCCAGTGGTGGGAACACTGTGGACCCACCAAGCCTAATCTTGCAGCAGAGACCAGAGCATCCATTGCGGGACACCCCAAAAATTGATGATGATCGGAGTCATTCCCTGTACTGATTTATCTATGCAGGCCATGTATGTGTATGGACTACAAGACTGGGCAAACCTGATGAGCCATGGGTCGAAACAATGTACGACATGGGTCCCGAGATGTGGAAAGTGGGCAGTGTGTAGTGGTGTGGTTGGACCCAACCTGCACCCAGAGTAAGGATGAGTGTTGTAGAGGAGGGGTGGGTGGGGGAACTATGATTATGCAATTATGGGCCTAGGCGTGCAGGTATTGGCTGGCATGGTTCTATTTGGACTGCCCTGGGAATGTAAGCAATAGTGCGAATTGGGCAGAGCCTCCGCCTAACGAGCAGCCACTCCCGGTATGGGCCCCACTACAGCACAGTCTATTTTACATGGCAAAGTACGGTATAAGCGTATGTGTTGTTGCAAAATCCACTACATAACACCGAAGAACACATGGTTGCAACACCCCACTGTAGGTATGTAAGCCAATCTAATTGGCATCACAAGTTATTATTGTAGTCCTCACCCCCACTCAGGGGTGTGAGTGTCCAACGCAAACTCCAAGTGCAGTGTATATGCACAGCTGTTGCTGTAGAAGACATGGCCAGCTGTGGACCTTCCCTGCAGCCTTCCTGCACATCCCTGGATAATTTTCCTACTAACACTCCCCTTTGTGCCCCATGAACACCACTTACCTATCAACCCTTATTCCATTTCTATTAATGTTTAAAGTTACATGTAGGTGACGCCCTCTTCCCCAACTATATTGCCAGAATCTGGAACCCCCAACCCACATGTATTACCTCAGCTGTCCCACAGGACATATGTAAATAACACATGAAGGAACACTACAAGCACACTTGGATCAGCACAGGCTCACCACTGTGTGAAATCCCCCCCCCAACTTACACTCTATACCACTACATCAACTAGTGGAACTGACATCTCTTGTCCTGGCTTGGATACAAATCCCAACATCCGACAAACTTTCCCTATTGCTCTCCATCCAATTATTCCAACAGGCAGCAGAATGCAGTTAGAATGTCACCACCGCTACCTACCTACCTACTCCTTCACTATTCCCCTCAACTGTACCACACAGGTATGGAATAACTAAACCTACCCCGAATACCTGCGTGTAACCTATCCAGAACTGTTAAACTGGAATCCAACTCCACCTTAAACTGACCTTTGTCAACAGTCATATCTGACATGTAAACCTGACCTAAGCATGGATAATACTGGCATGTTAACATAAACTAAGCATGAAGAATGGGGATGTAGCTATGTTACGTCGGTTACACTCTATGAATGTGAACACCTCAGTAGTAATTGGAATTAGTAGTTGGGGTCACTGTGGAGCTCTACTCCCTGGGCCACCACTGAAAATTGACAAGCATCCAATCGGATTGTCCCAGTCCACAAATGTAAGCCACAAATGTAAACTAAATACATGAAGTACTGCAGGAGTATGCGGGAGCAAGCAGGTGTAAGCCTGTTTGAGCAGCAGTAAGCAATTACCACACTGGTTAAGCAATGTAGATGCTAACTCAGTGCAAGACGCCACAACTGGATTTCAGCAATGCTGAGCCTCGCACAAACCAGCGCGTACCCGCCTACAATTGCTCTACAGTGCCTTAGTCACTCTGTAGCCAACAGCTGTCATCGTGGCCATTAACTAAATAATCAGCACTGCCAGGTAGCAACCTCCCAACCCTGCACACTATAGTCTACATGAGTTCCACTAAGCCATGGCAGATACACATTCAACCGCTGTGATCAGAAACATATCATCCAGCACAGTCATCCAACAGTATAGGAAATGTATGTAAGTGTGTAGATTAATAACAGCAAACATGTGTACATTGCTCAACCACAGTATTACGAGCAGTCTATGTGCATCAAAGAACAGTGCCTGCTCAATCATACTGTGAGAACAGTAGTCTTGCATAATACTGAAGAGAATAATGAAAAACGGTGCACACCGTGGGGGCGTGTGGGTGTGCTTCATGCACAGAATGTCACACCTGGGGCATTGGTTCCCCAGACCTGGGAGATGAGGCTGGCCAGGTGTGTAAGCAAACTGCTGTTTCTCAAAACCCTTGCAGGATCCTACCAGTGGGAGAAACTGTGTAGACCAGCTAGGTCTACACTTGACACAACAACAAGTCCGTCCCTGGCGGGATGAACCAAATGTTGTGGATCACATCGATGTCTCCACCAGTATCGGAGGAGGATCAGGGGAAGGCTCATACATACATGGACTAAACGGATGAAGAGCCTGCAGACGCTTGGGTCAACACAGTATACTGGAGGAGTACCGAGATGTGCAGAGAGGGAAATGTATGGAGGTGTGGTATGGCAGCGCTAGCAACTATAGAATGGGTGGATGCTGTGTACGTGGAGCTCAGGGGCTGCGGAAAGGGAACATCGGTATGACATTATGGTAAAAATATACAAATGAAGCAGAACAGTAATAGTGCAGTGGGCAGAGCATCTGCCTAACGCGCATGCATTCCTGGTTCGAGTCCAACTGCAGCACATACTATTTTCCATGTGAAATCTGTATGTCAACGGATCTAGGACTGTTGAATGAAAGTTCAACAGTCCGAATCCACTATCACTGAACACACTTTAGCGAAAGTGCTTTCACCGAAAAAGCGCTTTCGCTAAAGTGTGTTAAACAAACAAAAAAATGAAATAAATTTTTTTGCAGGGGTCCAAGGCCCACTGCACCCCCCATGTGGGGGGCTGTGCCCCCCACCCCCCACTTTAATATTCTCACTCTGAGATCGCACTACAGTGGAGAAAAGGGAATGTTCCCTTATCAGCACCATAGTACGACCTCCACAACAGGCATACTTATGAGAAAGTGCTTCTTCAGTGAAAAGCACTTTCACACAAGTATGCCCAGCTGTTACTGATTCGGTTAAAATTTTCATTCGGGGATCAGTACTGATCCCATATCAACATAGGTTTGCTGTATAACCTACTAAATAACATTCATATTTGAACAGGAGTACTGCATTAAAATGCACATGTGAAGTGTCAGTGTCATAATGAATAAGGCACTATCAAGCAGGTGTAATCAAAAATAAGCAGTAGTAAGCATAAATAAGCAGTAATAAGCATGTTTAAGTGCATTTGCACAGGGGATAAGCATTACCTACACAGATTAAGCAAAATAGAAGCTAACTGCGTGTTAGAAACTGTAACTGGAGGTTAGCAGTGCTTAGCTCCGTGCAAACCCATGAAAACCGATTTACAACTGCTTTAAAGTGCCTTAATCACTCAGTATCCAACCACCGATGTTCTGCCTAGCAACAAAATAAACAGCTCTTACAAGGTTCAAAGCAAGGACCCTGCATACCATAGACAAAGTGATTTACCACTAAGCCATTACAGATACAACAAAATTCAATGTTTTCAGAAACATATCATCCAGTCCAGTCATGCGACAGTGCAGAGAATGTATACCAACATCTAGATGTATATGTGTGTAGATATATTAATATCTAAACAGATACAACATATCTATATATGTAGATATATATATATATATATATATATATATATATAGATATAGATATATATATATATATATATATATATATATCTACAACTATGTACATAAATATCAATATATATGCACATATATACATGCAAATGCCTACATCGACATATATGTGTCTACACCTATATGTCTCATATACACATATACACAACACGTTATATATGTGTACGCAGATATATATGTAGGTACATACGGACATAGTTTATATATATATATATATATATATATATATATATATATATATATATATATCTATACAGGTATATATGGCCATACATCTGTAGACAACAATGGCAGATTAACAAACACACATATGTCCACATGCACTGTTAATGGGGTTGTGAGGCCCCACACATTATATGTCTTGTTTGAATAGGCATACCCCCCCCCCACAGCCAAACACGTCCGCCGTGCAGTACACTACCAAGTGTTGCAGATCCCATAACCAGGACCTGACATGACATGGCCACAAGATGTTAACAGTAAGCCATCCCACCTGTATGATGTCAGGCTGGTATTGTTAACATATCATGCAGTACAGTCTGCCTCCCATAGGAAATGTAATATGTGGAAGCCATCAACATCCCCAGGATACAGATACACAGACACAGATATTGCGATACAGAGATATATATATATATATATATATATATATATATATATATATATATATATATACACACACACACACACACGCACATGTGACTACACATACACACACAGATATATGTACAGTAAGATACATATGTAGAAAGTGCACACAATATGGAACAGCCACTATGCCTATGGTTAACACCTAAACAGTTGGACACTGTATGGACCACCCATACATATGTCAATCGTTGCCTGCAACATATACCCATAGAGAGATCATAGGAAAGACACCACACACAGGTTTGCAGAAATGGAAAACCTTTAATTGTGTACTATTACAGTTCTATATGCCATGTCATATAGCTGTTCAGACACTGACAACCATATAAACAGAGTACTACAACCGTGAACCAGTTACACTAATACAGTAGTCTGTAAAGGTTCACAACTGCTGCTGTCCAGGCCAAACCCTTCAAATTGTACAATAGTGAAGACAGACTGGGCTACAGGATACCAAACAATCAACAGTATGTAATGCAGGTGTATAGTTCAGCAGCCTCTATCTATACTCTGTACAAACTCAGCAGGTGTTAAAGACGTTATGTGATCAAATGGGTTGTAACTGTTACATAACAAGGCATAACTGACACCATCATGAGCACACTGACTGTATGGCAGGAGGCAGTAGGCTTGCATTACCCCAATTCATGTAAGTAATGTAAATATAGGTGAAGTATATGGTACTGTACATCCAGATACCTTATGGCGGCTCACCCCTTATACCCCCACATTTTGTAACAGCCTAGGTCATTTATGGTGCTCCCCCTGACTCAATAATACAGGGCCATACACCACTGTTACATACACTGGCCTCTGGAGTGCATAAGGGCACACATGTATTGTGTAGGTGATGCCCACACATATATTGTCCCCGCCCCACTGTATATGTGGGGGATACAACAGCAGTGGACTGATGGCAGCAATGGCAGTGTGATATACTCACAGCCCACTGCAGAACAACCCCCGACAGCATGACATATGTACAAAGTTTGGTATGTAGGTGGAGGACAGAGGCTGGAGCACAGGCACATATGTGGAAAACTGTTGTCATACACTAAGCAAGTTGCTGGTGTTACAGGATAGTCTGCAACATACCCATAGTCAGGGAATTGAGGTTAGAAACAGAAATGGATGTAGCCATGTACTGATAGCACTCAACACACACACACTGCCAGTGTAATATCTGACACAGGACCTGTGTGGTGGACAGAAAAAACATGCTAGGCATACCTCTGTCCAGCAAGAGGATAGTCCCACAGTTGTGAGCTACACAGGCAGACTGCATTCCAAGGTAAACTAGTATGTACACACACACACCCTGTACCACCTGTACTATACAAAGCATAACACAACTCTACTCACAGTCTGTCTGTTTTTCCTGATCCTCCTACAAATATGTGGCTGCCCTGAGTGTGCCGGTTTTTCTGTAAGAGGTATTGCTACCTGATATCTGTAACACTGATGCCCACAAACAGGAAGGATGTCCATCACACAGGAAATGTAAAGGGACCACACCCATATGATGTAGGGATTTATAGAGGGTGGTTGCCATGACAGTGGTAATTTGAAGTACTACACATGTGTAAAAATATTTATATGGCTATCTGGATAAGTATATGCACATATATTTCCACCATATGTCCTGGACATAGAGTGTAGCCCTAACCTAGCCCCTGTAGTCCCAAAGTCGTAATGCAAGGGGATGTCAGGTATGTATAGCAGGTATATTAGTAGACTATTGCTACTGTCGTTGGGATTGTCTTCACAGACATGGTGTGTGTGGGAGGCCACATCTGCTTGTAACATGTGTGCCATTGGCTACTGACAGACATCCTAAGGACATCATTGTAAAGTACTGCTACTAGCATGTGATGCCCATGTGGACTGCAGAATAGATATTGGCCAATATATGTGGAAATTCTGACACACCCTATACAGTCCAGAGGTATACACATAAGCCCTTAGTGCACAACATGTGTACCATGCCTGACTATATGGATGTAGACAGCCATATAGATGGGTATAACACATAACGACTGGTATACATTTGCCACCATAGGTTATGCATTTACACACTCCCATCTGGCCTGACACATAATGACCGCTGGTACAGGTGTGCCATGGCCGCATACTACCCACTAGATATTGACATACATCTGTACAGAATCCCACTGCTCTGTCTGACATACATGACTTGTAAGGGAGCCCTGGCAGCAGTACATCTGGCAAGTATCTGCACATGACATCTCACTGGGTAATAACACTAAGCTGATAGGCAAGTAACAATGCATGGTGCAGGCTATAGGCAGACTGACACAACACTGGCCTACATCTCCTATGGGGGAATGCACATGTACCTGCATATATAGCAGGCTTAACAGGTATATCACAGCACAGAGTAAGATACACCTGTGTGAAAGTGCATAACCACAACTAATGTGAACACAGCCACATATGGTAAGCTAGCATAATAGTACAGTGTATGGCCTATCTGTTCTACACCATCCTTATATGTGCCACTCACAGACTGCCCCTACATATATTGGGCAGCTACATAGTTTGGTCTGATGGCTGTCTGTGGTATGGGACATGTGTGTTTACAGCCCTACAAACATGTACGCCAATACGGTACCATACAGTGGGGCAGCATGTAACATCAGATAGTAGGGGGAATTAGAACAATGACATCTACCACAGTCTATACACAGGTTAAAGTACATATTAACAATGCACACACTGTCGACATTCACCATAAGTACACAGACCTCAGTACTGTACAAACATCCACAGAATGTCCAGGTTATGTCATGAAATATAACCCCTACTGTACATAACGTGTAGCAGTCTGATATATCACTGGCTTGTTATCAGATATGATGACACTAATTATGGTGTACAGCACATATGCACCATTTCCTGCATGACATAGCTACAAAGGTTGACAGAGGTGTGGCTGGGAGCACATACACAGGGCCAATATTGATATGTTGCTGTGATAACCTCATACATTTAGTGTTGCAACGGGGTTTGTTGCAACATTTGTCCTATGAGGGAATATGTAGTCAGTAACTGTCATGGCCTTCACCATCTACAGACTGTAATCTTCACACTACCTTCTGCGGTCTACAGATAGATGCTCCGTGGGTAACATATGAAACCAAAGGCACAACACTGCCCAGTCTGCAGATGACCCTGCAGATGGGGATTCCTCATAAACATGGAACTGACATGGCAGGTATTGAGACATGTACGGCAGCCATATCCAGAATAACACTGTGAAACCAACATTACTCCAAATGCAGTATAGCAACACTTACAGTCTGTAGTCAGGTCTGGCACTTCCCCTTCTGTTTGTTGCCCTCTTTCCACAGTGTATGTTGTTAGAGGTAAATCCCCAATCCATCTGAGATGCTGTTTGCCAAACAACAGATCTAGTTCCTGCTCACAGTGAATGAAAAAGGCCAACACCACCATGATGTTCCTAGATATTTGGGTGTGTTTCCATGCAATTGGCTATGGGAATGTTACCACAGCTGTTCCACATGCAATCAGCTAGGGGAGGGCTGCAATTCATGTAGAGGCCATCAGCTGATCATGAGCATCACTTAAAATACACATACTGCTGCCTAAGCAAAGCAGGTGTGGGTCTCCACATCCACCAGAGATGGAGTGGGAGAGGCAGACAGAGGCAAGTACATGTCAGAGAGGGGTGGGAGAGTAAAACTGAAGCATGTTTGTGTCACACACCTGCCAGCACAGAGTATAACCCCCCCCCCGACAACTATATAGTGCTATCACAGTTCGATGCAGTTATTGGATGCGCTACATGGGTTACTTGTTGTGGAGCACTCAGAACATATATGTGATGGTGAGTGACATCTGCAACAGGGATACAGTAGCTATATGGTAGGTGATGTACACATGCCTGTCCACATGAATAGGTGCCAGCGTCAACACAGCCACACTGTCACAGAGATGCACACACGTTTATATACTTGGCAGGGCCAGGAGTACAACTCATTAGTAGTGGGATTGCCACAACACATCACTGTGCAGGCATGACATGCACCACATGGGTCATAAGGAGGTTGTATGGGAAAAGAATATGAGGAGGTGTCAGACATCAGACAGCATGCTTCAGTATGCCCATGGGGGTTTTAGTGAGTGTGGATGTGGACATACGCACCATACAACACACACACAATCACACAGGGTGCTAGTACTGACATGCATGGGTGCATGTCTGCACGAGTATGTGGTGGTAGGCTATACAAGGGTAGGTAATGGATATACCCTGGCATCAGGCCACATAACAATGGTCTGCATTGTGGCTCAGGGCTGTAGTTTCTGTATTTGCCCACACAGGTGGGTATTGTATCTCCCATCCAGTCTCCTGGGTGACTATTGTGTGTGGCCAATGCTGTGCATCGCTTGCCATGTATGTGTTCCTTAGTCCATGACATAGATGGTGTCTAGGATGTGCATACCTCCCATATACATGTACAGTGACATGTGGAACTGTACCTTGGGTGTCTGGCCCATGTTGTGAACACAGATTATTATAAGATGTGCCAGTCTTGCCCGCCTATGGCAGGGACTGGTAATGGGCAGCAGGTTTACCCTGCACCTACATTGATAGCATGCTAACAGCATTCCCTGGTGTCAGTGGCATCTATCCATACAGGGCATGTTGTCAGGCATGGTATGTCTGTTGTGAGTCACATGTGAAGACAGCACAGGTGGTGCAGGTGTCCATTGGGGAACATGGGGGAGGTGCACTGTCTGCATATACATGCATATTGGACAGATGGAGAGGGTGACATGCCCTCTGTAGCCCACTGATATCACTCCATAGTTACTATCAGTGACCAATATGCAGTGTACTACCCACATATTGGCTGTTGCCTAGGCATGTGTGTATGTGTATGAGACATGGGTGAGAGTGTGCTCTTGGTAATACTGGGATTACTAACTGTGATTGCCTGGTCTTGATGTCACATGTATGGGTATGGATATGCACCCCAGCCTCTCAGCTATTTCACAGCTGTTATCCTGTACAGTGGACATTGTGATATGTACTAGGGCCACCATATAAGAATTTTGCAAAACCCACCACACATTGGGCCCAGGTATCACACACGCACATCCACCTCCACCCAAGATACGAGTTACAAACACACACACCTGTGATGTCTGGGGGTAGAACCCCTGCCTAACTAGTTTATTACACTACAGCACTACTCAGTTATAGTACACACCATGGACATTACTGGAGTACGCCTTCCCCAAAGGTGCATTTCACAATGAATGACATCAGCAGGATTAACAAAGTAGGGCATTTGAAATGTACTGCAAGTGACTAGCCTATGATGCATTGCTCCATACACAGACATTGGAACACACACAAAACATCCAGAACTGCCATGGGTGGAGATGGAACCCTAACACAGTTCTAAATCACACTCCAGCAGTACACAGTTACCAGATGTGCTACAGAGATTACTGGGCAACAACCTTCTTAGAGGTGTATTTCTAGGAGAGTGACATCAGCAGCCTTGCCAAAGTTGGGTATATGACTTCTAAGTTGTGTGAGTACCCTAAAAAGCATTGCTCTCTACATAATCACACACACACACACAGTTGTCAAGTCCAGGGTTAGAACACCTTCCTAACTACTTTATCACACTAAAGCAGTATGCAGTTACAGGATGCACTACGGAGATTATTTGGCAACACCCTTCCAAGAGGTGTATTTCTAGGTGGGTGACATCAGTAGCCTTGCCAAAGTTGGGTATATGAATTGTAAGGAATGTGAGTACCCTAAAAAGCATTGTTCTCTACACAATCAGAGATACACAGACACAAACACAGTTGCCAAGTCTGGGGTCAGAAAACCTACTTAATTACTTTATCACACTACAGCAGTACGCAGTTTCAGGGCACACTACAGAGATTACTCGGCAACAACCTTCCCAGAGGTGTATTTCTAGGTGGGTGACATCAGCAGCCTTGTAAAAGTTGAGTATATGAATTGTAAGGAGTGTGAGTACCCTAAAAAGCATTGCTCAATACACAATCAGAAACAGACAGACATGCACACAAATGCACACACACAGGTGCCAAGTCCGGGGTTAGAACACCTACCTGACTACTTTATCACACTACAGCAGTATGCAGTTACAGGATGCCCTACGGAGATTACTGGGCAACAACCTTCCCAGAGGTGTATTTCTAGGTGGATGACATCAGCAGCCTTGCCAAAGTTGAGTATATGAATTGTAAGGAGTGAGAGTTCCCTAAAAAGCATTGCTCTCTACACAATCAGACATGCGCACACAGACTCACACAGTTGCCAAGGCTGGGATTAGAATACCTACCTACCTACTTTATCACACTACAGCACTACGCAGTTACAGGGTGCACTATGGAGATTACTAGGCAACAGCGTTCCTAGAGGTGTTGTTCTAAGTGGGTGACATCAGCAGCATTGCCAAAGTTGAGTATATGAATTGTGAGGAGTGTGAGTACCCTAAAAAGTATTGCTCTCTACACAGTCAGAGACAGACAGACATGCACACAAATGCACACACACACAGTTGTCAAGTCTGGGGTTAGAAAACCTACCTAACTAGTTTATCACACTACAGCAGTACTCAGCTATGCGACACACCACAGAGATTACTGGGCTACAACTCTCCCAAAGGTATATTTCACATTGGATTATCTCAGCAGGCTTGTCATAGTAGGGCTATGGGGAGGGTGGTGTGTGCATGGGTCATAACCCATTCATGTATAGGTTGACACGCCACATGTGGGCACACACGGGGTCATATGTCACAGGTACGTGAATACAGCTGCTAGATGACTACTTCCTTGTACAGTCATGTTACACAGCTGGTCCGTTCACCACATAGTCTGTAATGCTGACAGATACTGGTGGCTAGTATCTGCAGTGAGTGACATCTACACTTCATGTGTTTGGGGCCCTTTGGCTGTGTGCTGGGTGGGACAGGCCTGGATGGCTCCTTGTCACAGTGACCCTCTTCCACACATCTATGTACGTCTACCTTTGGCTTATTATAGTGTGTTGTTCTGACATTTATGTCCGTATTCCTATCCACTGTGTGTGCAAGGCATGAGTGGTGCATACTGACAACTGTCTGCACTAACAACTGTGACTGCCAGATATGTCTGGTCCACTGGTGTTTGCAGTCATGGCCTTCATGTGTTTCAGTGTGTGAGCATGCCCAGAATGGCCGTCTGTATTGAATCTGTGGATCGTGTCCAGGTAGTTTGTGCTGCAGTGCTGACCTTTGTGTTGTACACCAAGAGGTAGCATGCTGTCTCTGCAGGGTATCCATTGATCATTTGGCTTTGACTGTTACTACATTTCTGCATAGCAGGGGGGGGGCACACCTGACTGTTTCTAAATTTCTACACAGGAGTGGGGGGCATACCTGACTGTTATTACATTACTATGTTGGATGGGGAGGCACACCTGACTATTTCTACATTTCTACACAGGGTTGGGGGGGGGGCACACCTGACTGTTATTGCATTACTATGTAGGATTTGGGGGACACACGTGAAACATGTACACATTCGCTATGACCGTAGTGGTATGTCAGGTACTCCATTTCATTCTGTACTGCTAACTATCATGCTGACTAGAGGCATACCAGTGTACTACAGATTGTAGCTTTGGTTGCCCTACATATTATTGTCTATCTTCCTACCCTTCAGAACTAACATCCCACTGCCTGCTGTGCTGTGGTCTGTCTATGTAGGCCTGGGGGGGGGTAACCATAGCCATCATTCTGGGGCCATGCCACAGGCTCTGTTTGGGTTTGTCTACACCTGTTCTGCTGGCTGAGACTGTTGTTGGGTATGTGAACCGTCCTGACTGGAATGTGTGGGTCATATGGACACACATGTCACACAGCACATTTCCTGCAGTGGGTTTTGTCACCCTGTGTAGTACTGGCTACTATGATGACTCCAGTATGTGTTGCAGATGTCAATGTGCCACTATGGGTGTCTATTGTCTGCTACCATAACATTAAGCCACCCAATTCCCTTGCATGCTCACAGCCATACCATAGCTACAGGTAACAACACATTCTACTCCATTTGGCAATTGGTTGGTTGACTGACTTATCTTGAGGGTGTGCCAGACTTGTGGATGGTGCTGGAGGGCTGCCTATATCAGATGCACATAGTACACTCCCTATACATGGTTAAGCACAGGTAGTGTCATATATGGCATCCTTTTTACTGCATGTATGAGTCAGAGAGAGGTGTCATTCCCTGGGTCCCTACTGTGTCAGAGCATGTGCTATGCGTTGCCTCTTTGCCAAGGCCAGGGCATACTAGGAACGCCTCCTTCTGCCTACTGGGGCAGGCTCAGATTGTTTCTCCTCTGAGTCACTCTGTGCCTGTACTGGCCTTGGCATTGGTGGGGGGACTGCATGGGCCTGCCCCATGCTGTTCCTGCTGCAGCTGTTTCCACAGGATCATATTGTGTAGCATAGCACATACCATAACAATTTGGGTGCATGTAGCTGGTGAATACTGCAAAGCTCCATCGGCTATGTCCAGACACCAGAACAGTGACGTGAGCATCCCAAACACATGCTCTATTATATGTCTGGCCTGTGCGTGTGCCTCATTATGGCATTGTTGTTCAGGTGTGTGTGTGTGCATTTCTAATGGTTGTCATCAGCCACAGCTCCAGTGGGTACCCAGCATCCCCAACTAGGTGACCATAGGGGATGTGCACAATGGCAAGTCTCTGGTGTAGCTGCATCAGATGCAATATGTGGGAATCGTCATAGCTTCCAGGGCAGCCAAATGCCCTGGGCATCACAAACAACCTGGCAGTTGATGGAGGGTATGCCCCTGCGGTTGATGTAGGCCCTACCCTGCTCACTGGGTGGTGCTTTGATGCATATGTGTGTGCAGTCCTTTGATGCATATGTGTGTGCAGTCTATAGCACCCACTACCACAGGGTATTCTGTTATTTGGTGGAAGAGATGCATATTTCTGGTCAACACCTCACGGGTGTTGAGGAAATATACATGCTCACTGGCATGTGCTGACATGGCATCCAGGAACTGGTGGAATACTCTGGATGCTGATGCCTGTGAGATCCCCATGATATCCCCAGTTGCGCTTTGGGAGGTACCTGTGGCTAGTATACCTAGGGCTACACATACCTTGGTGTCCACTGGGATGGGTTTCCCTTAGTCAGTTTGGTGTGTCAGGTGTGACCGGCACAGCTCAACAATTTGCTGTAGGAGGTCTATGTCCACCCTATATTGCTCCACTATCTCCAGCTCATGTAGCCCCTGGTAGGTTACCCTGGGTCTGTACTCTCTTCTCCGTCTTCTCATTGTGGGTTGTTCAGCAGCATTCACATCCTCATCACCCTCAGCCTCCTGCACATGTTGTTCTATGTTGCCTGCTGAAGCCCTTCTCATCTTTTAGGTTTGCTTGTTAAAATTTCCCCACTTGTATACACCGGTGGTGTACAGTGTGGGAAAAAACAGAGGGGAAGGTGTTTTCTTAGTTTATAGTAGTGGTCTGGGCTGGGCTGGTCAGCTGCATGTGTAATTGGCTGATTCTGATACATTTCACCTGCCAGCTAAGCTAGTTTTCCCTGTATACCTTCCTACTACTGTTTTCCCTTCCCATTGCCTTCCTGTTTAAGCCTGTGTGCGCGCCACGCAAACAGAGTGCTCATATGTGCACACTGCTGCTATTTCTTGATTTAACTTCTTTTTTCTTCCTGTAAAACCCAGTGCACGGCGTACACACCTGCTTACACTTTGTAAAGAGTGCTAGGCAGGTTTAGACACACCCCCTAGCTTAGCTGTGCTATGCTAGGTGCAAACGTAAGCCACAGGGCTCCAAACCACTTACGGTATGCCTGACACACCCACCCATGATGTCACCTACCTCCTAGTCTTGCACTCAGCTATTTATACTCTTATACTATTGGGACTAGCTTCACATGCTGGGGAAAACTGGGATTCACTATCCTTCCCCTCATTTGCATAGGATTGCCTGCTAATGCATAGTTACATGCCTCAGACTGAGCCTCCCCCCTTAGCAACTACTATTCACTGGCCAGGTTGTCTTCTGTCTGCCATTGACTTGCATGGCAGAATACTGATTTTAGTTAGAATGCTTATTTTAGGTTTATTTTATTATCCCCCCCCCCCCAATCCTGTTTGTGCACCGCTGCCCTATGCTTAAACAGCCGAGATCAGCTTAAAATAAAATAAAGGTTGATATTATATTTTTATTTATTGCATTGTTTGCAATGCCAATGGCCTTCTACTAGGCCATTGGCATGCTTCCTCAGTGATATGTAGCCTTTATTTGGAGCTGTCATAGCTCCATTTTGGATTTTGCAGTACCGTACTCAGTTACTAACCGAGTACATTTCTGCATATTACACTAGTCCTGCACACCCTGATTCCTGCTTCCTGGATGGCAGATTTACCTCATTTGCATGGTTTTCACCTGCAAATGGGGTAATTTGCATACAGGGGCTGGGAACATGCAGCACTAGCGCTAGAGCGCTCGTGCACGTCAAACGAGCATGTACGTGGATCGCTCAGCCACCATATTGGCAAAATTTCCTCTTACACTAATCATGTATGCCGTGCAAGCTTTTGAGAATCCAGGGTGCTGTTTATAATTGTTACTTGAGCAGAAGTTGAAAGTCTTCCATACATTGTCCTGGTTATCATATAATAGATTTATGCTCACAGACTGGTTAACGAATTGACACTTAAATGTAGGACAGTCTTTTGTTGCCAAGAATAAGTTCATAATGAGAACTTATATATTTTAAAAGGTAAAAACAGAAAATGTTTGAATTGTTTCAATTAAATGGCTATCATTTCTTGATGAATATTCATTTTTCTAAAAATGAGCAAGACTGGCAAAACCAATCAAAAAGAGGACCATATGCATGCATATATCCCATTTTGTTGGCCAAGGCAAACCTGAGGCTCACCATTATGATGAAAGAAATCCAATATACACTTCCCAGTCTTACATACTTATTGAAATTCTGTCTTGCTTGGTTTAAAACAAATAAAAGAAATCAGTGCATTTGCTTGCGTTAAAGAAAGTTAGTAAGTCATGCATTATAAATTCTGCAATTCTGTTCATCTCTACTTTTTATTCTCTCCAAAGGAATGAGAATGTTTTTGCTGTTAGTGCCAGCCCTATGTGGATTCTGTTATCCATTCAGCATGCCAGACATTTTACGGTAAGCATTATAAAATCCCTGATACTTTACCCTATAGTTTTCTTGACTAACTGTTTGTTAACCAGATGATTACATCATGCATAGAAAATTATTTTTTTAGACAGAACCCTGGAGGATAAAACAAATCTAGCAAGTCACTTATAACAAGTGCACTATAAACAGGATAATGTTAAAAATATAATGTCGACCTTAGAGAAAACCTGAATCTGCATTTACTAACTGTACATTTTTCCTGTTATACAACATTATTTTTCAGCAGGAAGTTCTAGTTAGTCAAGAAATGAATACTGCTGAGATGAGGCAGTGGAGTTAACATGACATTTTATACCTGGAAATCTTACCATGTTGATCCCCTGAAGTAGTTATTCATCTGCATCATGGGTGACCCAAGATAGTAAAACATAGCATAGGGCTACCCAGGAGAACTAAGAATGAGCAGTCAATGACATTTTGCCTTCTTTAAGTACATGGTCAGTGGAGAATCCTTCTCCGGGGCACGACCGCTAGTGGTGGCTAGGCGCTGGCTGCAGAGGAGCATACATTTAGTGCACTGCATGACAGGCCACCTACCAGGGGGGTATGAGAGGTAGCAGGCATGTCTAACATGTGCACACACATACACAATCAAGATTTGATTTAGTACATTATAATCCTGCATCAGTGTTACTGTTTTAAGTGCACAGGTCTTTCAGACTTCTTGGTCATACCTTTAGGGCTGGTCTTGTGGGACCCAATATGGATCATTTTGGTGGGGTCCCTAGGCTTACAACTATTTTATATTCAAGATGAGGAATATATGCTATTAAATTGCATTAACACAAAATAATTTCTGTATTTATTAGTTTACACAGTATGTTAAAATTAAAGTGTGCATTTGTATAAAAAGGTCTTTTTTACTTATGTCTGTTTTAAAAAAAATACCCACAGACAAATATTAAGCATTGTTTATCATTGCTCTCCATCCATCCATCCATCCATCCACAATCCCCTTTTTCCATTTTTTTACATATGGTGTTGGAGTGTCACTGTAACAGTGATAATCATCTAGAGCCAAGATTCACATCACTCAATGAAAAAAATGTCACCAGCATGTACAAGCTCTATTCTTGCTATTAAGAAATGGCTGATTGTGAGTGGGTCTCCTTTGCAATGTCATTTTGCACTGCACTTTATGGAAACTGAGAAGCACAGTATACTCTCCTAAAACTTAAACACACACACACACACACACACACACACACACACACACACACACACACACACACACACACACACACTCACACACAAATATTCTTGCAGTATAAACCTTGCAGTATTTCACAGATCTCTTTTCCTGTATAACTGATATGCAACCTCTTACAAGTTTATAATATAAAATTAATGCAATTCTTGAAAGCTACTTGGCTAGAATACATACTCAAAATTCTCATCCTCACAAAAGTATTCACTGCATTTTAATTCTGATTGTAATGCATCACACTGCCTTTGTCACTACATGGAGTTTACTCAAGGACCTAGATACAGTAAGAGAAATACTGCTTAGTATGTTTCTTTTTTTACTTCTCATACAATTTTAGTGCAGATATATGGACATTAGTGTCAACTAAACTTTTGGGCAAAGATCCAATAGCACCTTTGATGTTAGGTTGTAATCAAAGAGAAGAAACAAATGGCCACAATAATGCATTTCAACATGTTGTTTTTAAACAAAATAATCTGTCCCCACCTATGCATAGTCAATGTGGCTTTGATTACTTCACTGTGATCAGGTAACTATCATTTACATTTATCCACAACTTTGGCCCAAAATAAAAAGTTACTTCTAATAATCACCTGTGGTGTGTGATCAACAAAAGAGGAAGAAATAATGGCCACATGAATATATTTCAGCATACTACTACAGCACCCTACACTCACAGTCCAGAGATATATATGACTTCCTGCCAGACTACAAGTATATACCTAAATAAATTGCCTGCATTAGAAAACTAGCCTTGAAGATTAGAGCATCTGCTCCACTGAGTGGTACAGTGATTTGATTATTTAATTAACATAGTTATTATTTCAATGTTGTTTTTGCTTTTTGAATGGCCAGCTTCTACTTACTTTGCCATAAACTGCTTGCTTAGTGCAGACTCATCCTACCCACTTCTCAGCTACATTGTCAACATGTACCATTACACGATGACATGATTAGAGGAAATACTGTGAATTCATTTTCTGTTTAATAATATAAGAAATTCAAACAAGTATATTTTATTGTATCTATTTGCTGATCAGATAAGTCCATTGGACAGAGTTGTGCCTTTTCATGGGCAATTTGGAAGCAACATCTGGTTAAATGAATTGTTCAGAGTAATAGAGTAGGCAAATAAAGGTTGAAGGAATTAAACCTGTACCCTGGTTACAACAACTCCTGCTGTCAGGCACTTTAGCCACAAATCAATTTTTTTAACTCATGAGTTTTATGTAATTAAGCTTTTTTCTTATCTTTATATAAATAATAAATACAGTCAGTCATGTGGCATCCCCTGTGGGCAGAGGACTTCATTGGGTCAAATAGGTTCAAGTGACATAAGCTTGACCTGCACCCACCTCAACTAGGTTAGATCACCAGTGGGAAGCTGTACTTATGACCTGAGAACTCTGTCCTAGGAGAACTCAGACAACATTAGAAAGTTCCTCTAGTTCAGTGAAGAACTATGATATACTGGGCTGGGGAAAGTGATGCTGCTCTAACTGGCTATTGTTTTTTTATATTATTCTTAATTTACTTTGGTTTAATTGGATTTTGGTGTTACCTGCCCTTGTTTCTTTGTTTCATAGTGGTTTGGACCAGACATCAGGTGAGTGTCTTGGGGATAACTTTTGTTGATTTTGGGCACAATGGTTGTGGTTGCTGCTCCTGGTGAGAGGATATATGCTGCTGCTGTCCCTGTCACCATGAACTGGCTGTTGTTTGCCCTGTGTTTTTGTTACTAATTGGCTGCCTGCTGTCCTTTTGCTGTTAACTAATACTTTCCTCTTTAATGGGTATTTGCCTAGTATATAAGGAGCTTAGTTGTGCAGACTAGTGCTTTATAGTGCTGAGCTGTTGTGTACAGAACTTGTTGGTGTTTGTATATTTTCATTATTTCACCTGAGTATGTAAATTTCCAACTAGATTTGTTATTATTCTATTTACCTTTTTAATTTCTATGTGCTGTAATAGATGTCTTCCTTCGAAATTTGTGTCTTAAATATCATGTAAACGTTTGTGAACTATAATAGTTTTTCTAAAACCTTTGCTCTCTGTATTTCAGATCAATACCTTTGCATCCTCTGTCAGTGTCCTTTTAACTTTCTGACTAATGTACAATAATTATGTAAAGTGCACTGTAATCTGTAAATAAAAGATTAAGCTTGCCCTGTTATGCCTTGAGTATATTGAATAACTATTACTACATATTCTTTAGATAACCTAATTTAATAAGCCTGTTACAAATAATTCTGTCACTTTAGCCTCAAACTAATGACCAAATCATGTGATGTGTGATATAATTGCATGTTGTAACTGAGTATGAATGTTATAGTTTGAAATCTGACTGAAATGTAATATACTGAACTCATAACTGAGTATGAATATCATATTCTGAACCTTGACTGAAATTTACATTAAAGTGATAAATATTTATATTGAACATTTAAAATACCTGTGTATATTCTGAGAACTAACTAGACTAATACTAAAGGAATATATATATTTTTTCCAAAATCTCTTTATTTCAATTTTCTTTTTTCAAATAATAACAACAATACGGTAACTCAAAAACACAAATAAACAATACAAATACCTATCTAAAGAAAACAGACAATAATCTCGTTCCAAGAAAATTATACATATATATATATATATATATATGTATACACACACATATATATATATATATATATATATATATATATATATATATATATATATACAATATATACACAAGAAGTCACTACATCGTCAAGTAAAGTATGAGAATTCTTATGTTCATTTGTTCTCATAAAGGATAGTTAGAATGGGGATAGTCTATATATAAAGTAAAAATAGAAATTTAACCATTTATTTGTATGTTTAGGGAAAATATCTAGTTACACATATACTAAGAAAAGGAGAAGATGCAAGAAATTCTGGTTATACTACATTCATTTCTTATTTAAAGGTTAGCTTTTCATGACAATTTTATTTGTCAAGGATTATATCTACAAGTAACCCCAATATTTTTGATAATAGCATTTGTTTTTTGACTAAAGGAATATTTTTTGCCAGTGTTGCCTAAACAGAGATAAAAGCAAAACTGAAAACTGGTAAATGTTATATTTTGAATACTGATCTATGTGTACCTTTTTTAGTCAGTATTGTTGAACATAGATAAAAGCATAAACTGAAAATGAGTACTGTTATACAATTGTCTGAAAACATGAGAACATTTACATAAACACTGAAGAAATAAATGAAACATATTTTCTGATAGTTGACTTGTGTACCACAGCTCTTGCCAAATTTAGGCCTTACTCTGCATTGCTGAACTGCAATTGCTGCTGAAACAGACTTTTCCTTCTGAATAGTATGGATATTTGACCTGACTTCTGTACTCAAGCTTGAGTGTCTGTACTGTAAAGACCCTTTTATATATCAGTCCAAAAGCTTACTATCGACTTCTCTGACTGTCTGAAGTATATTCTAATAATACCAAAACCCTGTAATGTTTTACATGCCTATTTAGCCTTGGTTTCCAAGAATTGTCTTGCATGTGCCTCACAGTGCATTCCTATCTAGCATTCCATTGCAAGTGCACATATCTTTCCCTTGAGAAACAAACATTCTATATTTTTATATTTCTGCACATCTCATGCTTAGCAAGATTACTTTTTCCCTTATTTGGAACAGTCTTTCCATGAACTGTATGGATAAATGAAACACAAGTCTGACATTATATTTTTAGGCCTATTCTACCATTTATTCTACCTTATGCCTAACAGTTACTTTAAAGTGAAAGTCCTCAGTCTAACACTTTCTATCAAAAGTTGCACAATCAGTCAGAGGAGTATATGCTGCTCTGCAGGGATCTTTAGAACATTAGTAGGAAGAGAGAGGCTGAATATGAATGAAAGACAGTTTACTCTTTGAAGGAATATCTCAAGGTTTTTTTTTTCAACTCTATTAGGAGTATTAGAAGTAATTCCCAATATTGAACCAAAGTCTAGGTGAACAGGACTACCTCTTTTAATACTGAATCCATATACAAATGCTCTGGCTAAATATTTAGCTGAAACTTTTGCCCTCCATCATAGCAGAGTATTTCCTTCTTTGACTATTTTAATACTGCTTCTCCCATTATTACTGTGAACCAGACCCTAGAAGTTATTATCAAAACTAAAAATATCAACTGCTTGGGCCCAAACAGTAAATACGTTTTGCTGACTCTCCCCTTAAGATTTTAATCTCAGCCTCTCCATAGCATATGTGCCTAAGCTCTTGAGAACGTTGGCTGTCTTGCATCTAAATTAAGGTGCTATTGCAAATTACCCTGGAAATTATCATCCCATTAACGTCTTTAGTATTATTTGTAAAATCATGGAGCAGATCTTAGTTATTGTCATCAGCAGTAAAAAGGGTAACTTAGAAATACTCAATCTTATTCAGTAGGTTAGGTTTTGCTTTCTTAGTATGTTTGGCATTTTTAAGCAAGTCTTTCCCACTGATCATCACATAAATGGACCCCACTTATTGTCAATACATTCTCTAGAGATCTAGACTGTTTCATTAACAGTGAACAATCCTTTGACCATCAAGAATCAGGTGCAATAAGGAAATATGTTTTTTTGCATAGCCCAGTTAATTATCAAAGGTATAGCATCAATATCCAAAGAGGATTTCCTGTTGTATTCTTCTGTTTCTAAGCTAATCATTGAATATAATGCTCTGACTGGTACATATCCCAGTGTGAAAAATCTGTGTATTAACTAAGCAAGATAATCAATGGACTAGGATCCTTTAGCAATCCAGAGAGATTAGAAAGTCTTTCACTTTTTTCTATCTTTAACAGATTTCTGCACAGAGATCTGTTTTTTACCTTTCAGACTACAAAATACTCTACCTAACCAGATATTACCCACCCCAGAAGCATTGTTTGTGCTAGAAAAACTATTTCCAAAACTATCAACATACAGCATTACATTAGTAGGACTTCGTGGAGGGATAATAGATTAATTAATCAAAGGATTACCTTCCTGTGGAGTAAATATCCCTTGCATGCTAAATAGTATAACACATTGGCTTCCTTGAAGTTAAGTCTTGATGACTGGATGGGTTCAAATAAATTTAGCCCAGGGATTAGTAATATGGCAAACTAGCCTATAATGCTCCCTGGGATGCATTTTTATGATATATATGGTTACTCAATCAACCTGTCTATTAATAACCAATGAACTTATGAATTGTAATACATGAGATGACCTCATTAGTTGCAATTCCCATTTAGTAACATGATCCTTTTCATACCTCTTAGACTGTAGCAGACATTTTTTCTAACAATAAAAATATTTGTTAAGGGCTCTTATTCCCAAATGAATATTATAACTAACAGGGGAGGCAGAAGTAACCTTTTTCTCGAGAAAATATTGGCTGTTCTACTTTGGCAGAAGTAGAGGAGGAATGACTGGAGCTTCATGATTTATATGAAAAATAGAGGGTGTTTCCATGTAATGCAGCATTACAGAGATGATACGAGAGGTTCCTCATTACTGTCTGATTAAAAAACTAGTATGAATGAAGACATTTTATGAAAAAAATGACCCAAAAGTCTGAGTATTGTACAGAGGCGAATGTTCTTTGGAGAGAGAGTGTTCCCATTTGTCTTTAACGAAGGACCATGTATAATTCCATGAAGATTAATGTTGCAGAATACTGGGTCCTGTTTGCATAAAGTTCACTTTTATCGTCTGAAAAATTATGCATTTAAGTGGTAGTTAAATGTTGCATTTTTACAGTTGAGAGCTATGTGTTCGGTTATTTGCTGATCAAATAGCATTGGGATTTTCATGTCCTGGAAAGTCAAACTCAAACAGTTGCTTTTAGAGCAGACAGTAAGTAACAGAATTTTAGTAAAGACATGCTAGTCTGTCAGAGTAGCTTAGGAATTAAATTCCTTTAATTTTCTTGGTTAGACATTTATGAGGCCTTTTTAGTTGGTCTATCTGCTTATAATTGTACCTGCCAATGGGGGGCACTGTATTCTGTGATATGTGAGGTGCATAATGATATGATGACCTCTTTGAATCTAGGGGAAGTACCTTTTGAGACTAATTGACCCAAACATAAGGATTTTCTGAGAAAAGTGTAGACATAATGATCTGATAGGTGTGTTGTTACTGATCATTGCACACTGCATTTCTTTGCATTGAGATTTAGGCATTATCTATGCATAGATGTATGCATTAACAATACTTTTTTTGGAGCATAACGGAATCCTCCAGTGGACAAATAATGCAACTTAGTTTGTAGGCATTGGCAAATTTAAATAATCCCACGTCAAGAACATTGGTTTAAATGTTTGCAAAAATAAGTACCTAAGAAGAGTGGGCCCACTGCTGAATCTTGTTAAACTACCAGTTACAGTTTTCTATATGGAGAGGGTCTCAGCAACTTTCACTAGGAGAGAACTTATCAGCAGTCTAGAGAGTAGCATATGACTTGGCACTTAATTTCAGTAACTTTTCATTAATTCCAGAATGAGGAAAAGAATCAAAAGCCGTGGCCAAGTCAATGAGAATGCAATCTGATGTGGTTTTCAACCACGTGGAAGAATTATTCTAAACTTCTGACAGAAAATCCAAGAATTTTTCCAAGTTAATTTTCTGTATTGGGGAAGTGCGGATTGTCTGTGATGATGAGGAGAACAAGGATAGCCAGGATAAAAATTGTACTAGATCTGTTTGCTAAGATGTTTGCTATGTCCTTAGGGTCTGGGTTGTTATACTGTTAGCAGGTAGCTTGGTGCATTGTTAGACATTATTAATTAGTTCCCCTTATATAACTAAATGAATATTTGCAGTTCATTTTGCTTTCATGGATGACCTTAACTTCATACTCTTGTTTATTATTTCCTAAAAGCCTTCTTTGATCCTGGCTGATCTGTTTCAGCCTGTTTCTGAAATAAGGATTCATTAATTCTTCCAGCTATTCTTTATTTTCTCTCTTGTTATACTGTTGATTGACACAAGTGTTCCACCAGAAGGGTTTGTTTGTGGATTTACTGTCACACTTAGAGAGGCTGGATTCTGACTTCTCATTACACTATTTAGGTATTTATAAACATATTATTTGAAGGTATCAGCCATTTTGCTGTATTTGAAGGTATCAGCCATTTTTGTTAGGTCCTTTGGAGGAATGCAGCTGGGGAATTTGACTATCTCCTAGAAGCTGAAGTAGGTTTTATATATGTATTTATGTATGTATGTATGTATGTATGTATGTATGTATGTGTTTATTTTTTTATCTAGGATAATCTGACTGGGTACAAAAAGCCATTTTTCAGTGGAAGCCTGGGAAGAAAAGATTTAAACAATGAGGATAAACATGCACACAGTAATGCTTAATATGTAGCATTCTAAGGAAGACTCTAGAATAAAAATAAAAGTAACATAAAATTATGGTCTTATACTTCAGGTTCTAGTAAAATACTACACAGAATTCTAATAAAGCATGATAAAAATATAAAGATCTTTGACAGGGGTATATCTAAGGAAACTGAAGAAATAAGGTGATACAGTACAGTTGTGCAAACACCTTGTACTATATGCTTAAAGTGTCTATAAGTCATGTGCTGTACAGACATGGTAGTGGCCTGAAAGTTCCAGATTATTTTGGAGAGGTACATGAATACAACCTGGGGTCAGTCAGGTGTTGTTTTAATTTGGAAATGAAACTTTGTAATTTATCTGTCTGTTTTAATAGAAGTGGTAACTTATATCAAAGTCTAGTGATGTAACTGAAATAGAGAGCATCTCCTACAGCATTGTTTGACTTTGTGACTAGGTTTGCCTTAGAGAAGTCTTTGAAGGTGACTTGTTTGATTGTGGGGATGAAATGCTGGTCATAAATGAAAACCTGACTGAATTGTGATTAAAACTGATCAGGGCTGGGAAGATTTAGCATGGCGCAGTGGTGGTGTTTACACCTCACAGCAAGAAGTTCTCTAGTTTGATTCTTGGCTGGAGTGCCTTCTGTGTGGAGTCTCCATGTCTTCCATGCATTTGTATGGGTTTGCTCCAGATGGTCTGGTTTCCTCCCATGTTATGAAGACATGCATTTGGAGCATTTCTCCTTGGGCCTGTGCTGAAAATTGGCTTTGTTCCAAGTCAGACTTTCCCAGTAAACAAATATTAAAAAAATAAATACATTTCAGGTGTAGTGCAGGCCAGAGCTACGTTTCTAAGCACCATGTCTAGAATCTTAGAGATTCTAGCCCAGGAAATGTTGATCATATCCTTTTTTCCATGCTGTGTGAAATCTATCAGTTGCTGGGTAATTGATTCACCTAACAGGAAAGTGTTTGGTTTGATATTTCACTCCTTGAGCATGCTTAGGTAATTGCTCTGGTCCATCGGATACATTAATGGTGATCTGTAAGTTGTTATAATACAATTGCTGTATTCATAACTCTCAACTTTCCATCTTCAAAATGAGGAATACTCCCTCTCATAATGTGGAACAAATGGGCAAAATGTGGAATACTTTGAAACCAGGATCCTGTGCATTAGAATCAGAGCAACACATCACTAGGCCAAATCAGGTCTGTTAATACTAAGTGTTAAACTTATTGGCAGCTTACTAACAACTTCAACTAGAAAGCTCATAGGATAGTTAAAATAGGTTTACTATCATGTGTGTGAACAACAATCTGATGGAACACATTATACCGAAAGTCAGATTGTCATTCACAAATGTTAAGTATATTGCAAAGTTGAACACACTTCTGAGAATGCAGTAGTGCATTTGCATGAGTGTGTTCGACAAACTGTACGTAGATCGCGGTACAGTGAGGTTTGGAAAGTCATCCATATCCCCACTGTAGTGCGATCTCAGAGTTGGAATGTATTGTTAGCAGGTGGTGTGGAGGGTGAAGCCCCCCCATGTGGGGGGTTGCAGGGGGGCTTGCCCCCTTGCAAAACCGTGATATGTTGTATAGGAGTTTCATTTACATGAGCTCCTATCCAGATATCATGTGATGTTTTTGAAGACAATGCCGAGTCTGCTGAGTCGATCAGCTGAGTTGACATTGTAACGCGGTAGAGATTCCGGTTTCGATAGTTTACTTTGAAATTGCGAATGGAAATTGTTTTGCCTTTCATAATTTTGATAGTAAACTATTAAAATGTGATATTTTTACTTATATATTAGTCATTTTTATGAATTAATACAATTCAGCTCTATTTACTATGGATATCACTTAAAAATAATTGCTAATACTGAAATGTGTGGCAAACCCTTTCAATGTGGTACTTCAAGGAACGTGAACTTTTTAAGACCCCAAATTAGGAACGTTCCTCATAATGAGGTACACTTGAGATGGTTGGATTTTTTGGCCTACTTTGGATCCTTAATAGTTCCACAGTGGGGATAGCCAATTAGATATGAGGAAATAATAGCTGTGATACACTTGGATGCTTCATTGCAGTTTCCCTTGGATTGAAACCATGATGACCATGGACCCTGGTGTGGTGGAGGTGCCCTGATTGCATTAAACCATGGTTCAGAAATCAGAGAACTGTGTATGTGTTCGAGTGGCAGCATAGTCCTTAAGATCAAACATCCTTCTGTTTAGACGCCTAGCACTGAGTAATGTCACATTGACATTATCTGCATTACAGCTTACTGTGCCGGAATGTCTAGGACGTTACACTATCATGTGACTATTACAAATTTAGTCTTTTAAGAAATAGTTATGCAGCATTTTTTAAATAGGAGCACTTTTAATTAAGCATACAATAATGCAGTGTTAGTTAATGAGAAATTGCTAGTACAATGTTTGCTGCATAGCAACTGCATAGGTGATATGGAAGACTGGAAATGGTACTTAATATGAGACATATAACCGCTCAAGGTAGGTGAAGGCGAAAAATCATTAGAACATGCATTTGATACCGACACAATTACCATAGCTCTCTCATTATAAATGTCTTTATATGGCGTATTACTTTAGCTCCTGTATTATCAAATCTACAAAATTAGATAACCAGAGTACATCTTATGCAACTGCAGGAGCAATCTGATAAAGTAGGAATAATGGAATGATGCTTAACGTTTTGAGCTATAAGTCTAGTTTGATTGATGGTAATGAGGATGCCAATATGAGTGGGATGTAAAGCTCTTGGTGGTGATAATTGATACTAATACTGATGTCATCATTAGCAAGGAAAAGGATGCAGTTTGAGATATTAGTATTGTACAAATGGGGAAATAAGGGAAGTTACATGTGATTAATAACAGAACTCACCTATTCAGAGATGAGTAAAGAAATGATCAGGAATATTACAATAAAATGATAATCTACAAAATATGGTGAACTTTATCAGGGAATAAAGATTGTATGTGTTCAGTGAGGTCAGCAGAAGGAACGTAGAAAAGTGAAAATGTAATTATAAATTCATGTTGGACAGCAGTGCTAATCTGTTGTAACTGTCAAAAATGATAAAATAAAGATAATACAGAACTGAGATAGATGTCTTACTGATAATGATAATACAAAATTGAGATAGATTTCTTATTGACTGCCTTTTAAATGCCCAGTTTTGAAAGAAAATGTGACCTAGGCAGCCTGCTGGTTTCTCTGACTGGCAAACTGGTTAACAGTATTTGACAATAGCATTGATATAATAGATTGGTAAATTGAGTATCCTGGAATGATGTGAGATTTAAAGTTTAATTCAAAGGATTATAGGAGGTTACTATGCTAATGGCTCCAGGGCCCTTACAAGCCTAGCCAATTTCAACCCGTGTTCCCAAGGGTGTCTGGTTCAAGCAGACACTAAAATCGGCACCTAACTTCTCCTGTCCAAGCAGAACACAGGTGGAACCCCCAGAGTGAATTACCAATTACCCATCCAATCATCCAAATTGTGCTTAAGTAGGGCCAATGAGGGGGTTTGTTTAACATGAATAGAAAGTTTGTTCCAAAGGTGGGGCAACCTCTGTGAGACAAGTCTGCTCTCCAGCAAGTTCTGTTGATTTACATACAAGGTTAATGTCCTTTGAGCAAGTGACCTGTGTGCCATTTGACTTGCGAATGTGCAGCATTTCCATTTAAACTGGGTCAGAGATTGGTCTATATGTAAAGCACAGGTTGTCTGTAAGCATTCTGTATGACACAGAGTAAAGTGACAATGATTTCAGTCTATCTGCATAAGACAGATCTTGAAGACCCTGAATCTTCTTTGTAAGGAACCTTTGTAGTCTCTGCAGTTGCTGCAGGTGTTTGGAAAGGAACATACCAAAGGGAGCGTTGTACTCTATTATTGGCCTGATGAGGGAAGCAATTGGGGGGTGGGGGGGGTTATAACCTCTTTTTTCTTTAGGCAATACCTTTACCTATGAGATGAGCAATATAAAATGACCTTCTTACCACTGTGGAGACATGATGATCGAATTTAAGGTTGCTGACAGCATGTGTGCCCAGATCTCTCACCACTGACTGTGTGCTTATGGTATTGCTATGGATATGGTAGTTTGCAGGGACATCGACCTTGCTGAAGGGGAAGATAATGCATTTTTTTGCATTAAGTTTAAGACCATGACTTTTGTACCAATCATTAATCTGCGTAAGACCTTCATATGGGATGTTGACATTGCTAGGGGTTTCATTGATCACTCCTAGTTTCCAATCATTCACAAACTTTGTCAGCCACAGTCCTTTAGTTTTAACCTGTACTTCGTAGAAGCAGATTTCGAGCAGTAGTGGTCCCAGAACTGATCCCTTTGGAACGCCACTGGTTACGGGTCTGCTGGAGGAGGTGGAGTCCCCTATTTTGACCATATGAGTTCTATCAGTGAGATAGTTGGCAACCCACCTGACAATATATGGGTTGATACCCAGCTATGTGAGTTTATCAATGATGCCAGAGTGGGAGATTATGTCAAAGGCATTGACTAAGTCTAGGTAGGCCATATGCACAGATTTGCCCTCGTCTAGAGCTTTGGTGACTGTCTGAAAGAAGTCCACCAAATTTCATAGGCATAATCTCCCCTTAACAAAGCCAAACTGGGTGGGGTCGAGCATTTGGAGATTTCTTATATCTTTGTTAATAAGGTCCATGATGATTCGTTCCATGACCTTGCAGATAAGGCTGGTCAGGCTAATGGGTCTATAGTTTCCAGGGTCCGTGGATGCACTCCCTTTATGCACAGGGATGATGGTAGCTGTTTTCCATTCTGTTGAGATGAAGTCAGTGCTTAGGCTGGGATTGAAAAGCCTGCTCAATGGTGATGCTAATTCCTGTTTTAACCCATGTAGAACAAACCTGGGATCTTGTCTGGTTCCATAGAGGCCTTGGAGATGGCATTTCAGACCTGCTGCTTAGAGATACTAGTAAGGGGATAGGTGTTAGGGATGCTTTGGGGTATATGTGGCAGGGACAGGGGAGTGAAGTTTTCACTGAACCTCTCAGCGAGCAGGTTTGCTACATCCCCAAGTTCTATGTAATTAGTACCATTAACTATGAGTTCAGGGCAAATCTGGGCATTACATTTAAGGTTACCAATATAACTAAAGAACGTCTTGTGGTTGTCCCTGGTTAGGGAAGCTAAATGATATAACATAGCTGCATTTAATGTTCTCCTGATATGAATAACTTTTAGATTGTTCCTGCCATGAATTAACAGCACACATTTAGAAGAAAGAATGCATAAAGCATTATGAAGATGTAATATAATTCAAATAAGTGGAGTAGTGGAAGAGAAAGTGAAATGTAATCAGTATTATATTGTCTGATGGCAATATTCTTAGCATGAAGGATATTGAATAGAGGTATCTGCTAAAACTGAGCATCAAAATATGATGAGCTTGCTGGAAAGAGAAGAGTCAGATTAGAATATATCAGTAAATGGACTAAGATTATAACATATATGGCTATGTGTTTACAAAATGAGTAGGGATTATTGAGGACTGTGGGATAAAATGGCTTGTTTTGACTACATTTGATAAGGTACACACATTTATTTGTGCAATAAAGTAAAAAGTGCAGTGATATGACATAAAGTATAATTAAGGGCATGGTAAGTTAAGCAACTATTGTAGTCTAAAGGGAAATGCTTGTTAATGGGACATATACCGAATATAATACTGTCTTATTTTTACCCATTCAATGGCCACTTTCAGATGAACCAATCTTACAGGTACATCATTTCACAAAGAATGAAAAGGGTGAAAGTTTCCCAGTGTAACACTTTTGTGACAATTTTTTTTTTCTAGAAGTATCATAGAGAGAGTTTTGGGTTCAAACGTCCATAGTAGGCATTTCTGTTATTAACACAGCACTAGAGTATGGATGTACGCACTAACATCTTGTTTATTTGTTATGTTTATTGTTTCAGACCTGTCAGTAATATGAATTCATTGCCATGTTTCGATGGTCATGCAGCAGAGAAAGCAGCAAAAGTGATGGGAACGTAAGTAGAAACATCATCTACTGCTGTAAATGTAAGCAATAAAACCTGAAGATTTACTTGTCCCTAAATTTTTCTTTTTGTCTTTCATAGACCACTCACTTTTTGATACTTGCCTTTTTAATGTAAACGTAGTATCCATTTGTTCTTCTGCATTTATTAGGTTTTTCTTCCATACAAAGGTGCTGGCTTCTTCAAGAGTTTTGAAAGTTTTTTTTTCCTTCTGGTAGGAGTCTTATTTTGGCAGGATATATCAGTTGTGCCTTAATACCAGCTATTTTTAGTGATTTAATAAGGGGAATAAAAGTTTTTTTTTTGAAATGACAGCAGAGGAGTAATAATTATCAGATCTAATTATATGGTCATCGATTTCAGGGGAGAGAGAACCCAGGCAGATTTTAGGATGAGATCTTTATCTTGGCTAGAGGTAAATTTCACAACGATGGCTCTTAGGTGAATGTTTTTGCTGTTGGAAGAGACTGCAGATAATAGATCTGCAGGCTTTTTCAATGCCAAAAGAAATAAATAACTTCTGGTAGATTTAAAGTTTTAGGGAGCCATGTAGTTAAAAAAATCATTATATTATCCCCTTCCATTTTTTCTGGAATACCGTAAATTTTGATATTATTCCTTCTGGACCAGTTTTCCAAGTTGTCAACTTTGTTAATAAGTCCATTATTTTGCTGTAGAAGTAGTTCAATGTTTTTTTCTTCCTCTATCAATCTATAGTCAGTGTCAGAGACTGACTCCTCTAATGCTGTTATTTGGATTTTCTGTTGTTTTAAAATATCACTTAATAATTCAATCTGTTTAGTTGAATCTTCTTTAATTTTGTCAACTTTAAGGTCTAGTTTGTCCATTTTTGATGTTAGATCTTGAATGTTTGTGAGAACTGAATGTAGTTCTTTTTTCATAGAGTTTTCCTGCTGATTAGACTTAAAAAGACATCTCCCTACAGTTGTAATTCTCTCTTCCTTCTTCTTTTAAGTGTGACAGGAAAATATAAAAATTATAGGTTGAAAAACACATCAGTAGAGAGCTTGATATTTGTAGATTGGGTACTTATGTATTATCGCAACCAGATTTTAGTGATAATACCACTTGCTTCCCGATATGGAAATCTGACCATTTTTGTTGTACAAATGTCAGCAAATGTTGTCTCTTTCACACTGAAGGTTGTTTTAAGACAGGGTGTCAAGAACAACCGAGAAAGTCTGTGTGTTGCTGTGGCTGTGTGCACTTTACTGCCAGCATGTGTGGAGCTATCTCCTTTGTGCATTAATGATGCTTCCAGCCACAGCGACAGTAACTTCTCATGCTGTTCTTCATAACCCTTCTTAAAACCACCGTCTCTCAAAAACAATCCTTTTTTCCTCCCTTTCTTGTCAAAGTGCATGTCATGCTACATGTTTTCCATTCAGCAGGACTCCAAATGGTGCAAAGGCATCCCTCTGTGTGTTTTGTAATCCCAGAAACATGTTAAACTAAGCAAAATACTGTGTTGTATGAGCCTCAGGAAAGCAATGACACAACTGTGATACCTGAAACCCAAAAGCAATTATGACCGTTATTCATCAGCATTTGCTGCCATGAAAAAAAGGAACGTTTATCGGCGAGACTTTCAGTGTGCGACATGCTGCTGGCAGTAAAGTGCATAAAGGAACAACAGCATGTTTTTTTTACATTTTATTGAAAACACACCTGAAAAAAAACGCTATTGTTAAAGGAAACACACTATATGACAGTTATAAACCACTAACAGTCAGATTTCGATATCAGGAAGAAAGTGTTATTTTTCGCTAAAATCTGGTTGCAATAATATGTAAGTACCATAGAGTGTAGATTAACTACTTTTAAGTTATTCTTGGTAAATTTTGTAAATAATTCCTGTCAGGAGAATTGTATTATTGCAGAGCAAAATAATTGTGCTGCTTTCAGCCTGCCAGTCAAGCCACACCCCTAAAACCTGAAGATTTATCACATGGCTCTAAAAATTATATTCTGTCATCTAAAAGCAGCACTTGTATTCTGTATTTATTATCATACTTTACTAAAATATTAAACAAACCAGACAACTTCCATTCATATATGCAACATTTCATTAATATCATTCAAGAAATAAATGTTCTTCTCAGTTACATTATCTCTGCTTAGCTTTGACCCACAAACACCTTGACTGTACTTTTGCTTTGTATTGTTATTTCTTGACAGTTTAGGCTTTATTCATCTATCAGTTCTTTCATACATTCTCTCTTTCCCATCTATATTTAGCTGTCCTCAAAACTTTACTGCTTTGCCTGTTTGAATAATAAACTATGCTAGTCTGCCTAAACTCTGCTCTCTCAGTCTTGAACATCTGAGTTGCATACTTGACCATTCTAGGTAAGACTTTTGTTGATGTATCTTTAGTTACTTCATACCTGACCCTTATTCCCATTTCCAGCTCCACCTGCCTATGTTTCTGGCTACCATTGCCTGGTACTGAAGTCCAGCGCGAGCAGTCCATGCCAGCATGTAACACCAAACAATTGCATTGCACACCTAAAAAGTACACATGAACTCAAGATGCTTATGAACCTGGTAAGAAAGACACAAACAACCATTTCTCACAATCATTTGTTTAACATGTATCTAAAATTACTAGGCTACAGTAGGTAATCATCTTACAGTAAGAGCTTCATGTTCCACTGCTAAGACTAAGAAGAAAATGAAATTAATGTCTATAATGCCTTAAAAACTGTATCAATCACAGAATAGAGTCAAGAAATATTGTCCCATATATATGTATATGTATATGTATATATATATATATATATATATATATATATATATATATATACATATATATATATATATATATATATATATATGTGTGTGTGTGTGTGTGTGTGTGTGTGTGTGTGTGTGTGTTCATACATATATCATGTAATCCTGCATCCCATTCCTGCAGTGTAATCATCCAAGACTCCTATTGCTTTATGCATAGTTAATGCATGACAGCATTCTATATCGTTTACAGAAATGTATACTTTCTTCCATGAATAGTGCAGACAAACATACAGAAAAATATGCAAAAAGGAAAACAAAAAACAGAAAATGGTGAAAATAAAAAATACTTTTAGCAGGCATGAGGCAAAAGCTCTGTACCTTCTAGATCACAGGATGATAGGAAAGACTTTTTATGCCTTGCTAAGACCCTTGATCATGATGCAACTTCCACTTCCTGGAGGAAAGACTTTTTATGCCTTGCTAAGACCCTTGATCATGATGCAACTTCCACTTCCCGGAGGAAAGACTTTTTATGCCTTGCTAAGACCCTTGATCATGATGCAACTTCCACTTCCTGGAGGAAAGACTTTTTACGCCTTGCTAAGACCCTTGATCATGATGCAACTTCCACTTCCTGGAGGAAAGACTTTTTATGCCGTGCTAAGACCCTTGATCATGATGCAACTTCCACTTCCTGGAGGAAAACTGGTCAAGCAAGGAATGAAGCTGTGGGTGCCCATCTAATTGTCAGTGTTTTTTCTTCCAAGATGTTAGGGTGTCACTCTCGTTTACTTATTAAGGCAATTTGTTCCAGAATCAGGGTAACAATTGGGTAATAATGCTGTCACTTCAGTGTGTTTATTTATCTATCTGTGGAGGTTCATATCCTTAGTTCTAATGTGTTTGGAACTGTTTGCCATGCAGAACTACAACAGGATGAGGAGGTTGTGTCCTTGATGACAAAGAATGAAAGCCATAGATCAACACACATGATTCTACAATAGACAGAGCATGGGGAAAGGGCTTCGAGCTGGTCTTGGTAACTAAGGGTCTTTAAAACAGTAATTGTTTTAGTCTGGAACCTCCACAGTTTTTCTAACTTTTTGATGTGCCTGGACAGGTACATGATGAGGGGCGGTATTTTACTCTGTAATTGGTCTAATTAGACCTGAGTACAGAGGAATGATAACTTCTTCTGACCTAGATGACATGCCCTTGATATCAATTAGGCTAGAAAGATTTTCTGACCACTGATGCTACATAGTGGTTAGAGAAAAGGGAGTTGTTACTGAAGGTGCAATGATCCCTAACTACTACGGCAGTATGGAGTTGAGTATTGGCTGTATACTGTAAGTTGTACATGAGAGTTGTTTAGCAAAGTGTACTGTACTTCTTTGCATGTAATTTAACTATTTTCTATATTCAATTTCTTTGTTGCAGTATTGATTCTCTATCAGAGAGTGTTTGAATGATAACTTCCAGCCTGCAGTTATTTTTAAATTTAAGTAGTCAAGGCAGGGTTTATAGTTTGGAGCTCAGAGATGTACATGCGAAAAAGAATGGGTCCCAGTACTGAGCCCTGAGATACACTACAAGTTTACTTCTTGTTACCTGAAGTGGCAGCTCAGTTTTGTGGTTCCTATTGTTCAGTTATTGTGCTATGTATCGTACCACATAAGGCTCTACTGTTTATTATTTTGGCTTATTTACAATACCAGCACAGAGGCTGATTTCAATTGCTTTGGTCAGATACAAATATACTATATGGACTAAATGGCCATTATCCACCGTGTACATGGCCTTTTCAAAGAATTTTATTTAGTTAAATAAATGACTTATCCTTGGCAAAATCAAACTGTTAAGCCTATATACATACATATATATATATATATATATATATATATATATATATATATATATATATATATATATATATTTATAGTAGTTTATGAAGTAAGATATGATGTGTTCCATGACTTTGCAGATTACTCTAGTTAGGCTGATGGTTCTATAGCTCCATAGGTCAGTTGGTAGAGACCCTGCAGATAAGGCTAGTTTGGCTGATGTCTTTATAGCTCTGTAGCTCAGCTGGTAGAGACCCTTTTTCACCTTATGAAGTGGCATCACAACAGCCATTCTTCATACTTCAGGAACATTCCCTGTGCCTAAGCTTAGGTTAAGTTTGGCAGGAGTGCTACGAGGGTATGCTTGGCACTATATATTAGGCATCCAGGTAAATTATCTGTACTCAAGGAAATGGTGTTTTTAACTGTTGAGAACACAGTTAGGACATGTTCCTTAAATATCTTGGGGAGAAGATAAGGAACTTGGCATATTTGTACAATTCCGCTGTTTCTAGGGGTAAAGTTAGCACTAATTGTATCTGTAATTATATTAGCTATGTCTTTTGGGTCAGAGTAGGTGATGACATTTTGGATTAGTTCTGGTCATTGGTAGGTGTTATTTCTTAATTTTGTGATCTAATCAAATAAGGATTTTTAATTATCCTTAAATTTAAATGCTAGAGTTACTTGTTTTGCTTTGATGTTCCTAATGATAGTTTTTAGTTCTTTGATCTTGTTGACAAAGTCTTTGATGTCAGTAGATTTAGATTTATTATAGGACTTTAGACATATTTTTCTTTTGTTACTGAGCTCATTTATACTGACCAACCTCCAAGGTGTCTTGTTTTTAAATTTACCTTTTATTTGGTTCTTGCAGGGACTAGAACACAGCCATACAAGTAGCAGGTAATCCTGCATAGGAATGTATGATATTGCAAGTAAATACTGAGAGTTCTTCATAGAATTTGAATATGTTTTTCATTCTCAAGGTAGTTTTTAGTCTTTATATTTTGCATACAAATAACCCATGGACATTTACATACGTTAGAGAAGGTGACTTGGGCTATATTGAATATAGTTGACATACAGCCTTACATACCACTATTCAAACAGGGTTTAATGATCACATTAATTTTAAGTGCATTTTAAAAAGAAATAAAATTAATTATTGCATTTTTTGTATTATGTTCTAGTTCTGTTGCAATATTACAGTGGGTATACTGTTTGTCCAATCTACTAGAATGTATAGGATTCAGACCTATGTTTGATGAAAGCATTTTTATTTTCACTTTTTATTTATTTATTTTTCCCAGATTTTTCTAGATTTGTCAGTTTCATGTGGAATTTCTATGGAGTATTATTATAATTTGACTGATTAATTCATTCATAATCTTCCACTATTTTATTTGATGATTTTTTTCTGTGTTCTACAATTGAGTTGACTTCATATGGTTTTGTTTTGATAAATATGGGTCTTTCTCACATTTGCTAGAGGATTATTTTTTCCATTTTCCATTGTTCATTCATTGAGATATGTTATTTCTCACAACCTGAGGGTAACAGGTGGGAATTGTAGATGCTCATTTATGCAACTGCTATCCAGTAAACCTGCCTGCTGCTTGAGAAAGACACAAACTACTACATTTATCCCAAATGGATAATATGCATAACCTTTATTCTGTCTGAGGTTACCAAATATAAGATTTCTGAGATTATTGGAAAGCTAACTTAAAGACACGCATGTTTACTAGAGCTGTAACAAAGGTGGGGGTGAAGGAATGGCTATCCCAGATGCAAGCCATTTGGTTGTATGATCTTCCCTGTAGCTGGGCAGCTGATTATTCCCTGTAAACAGTATCAGGAATCATTTTAGCAGCTATGTTCTCAAATTGCAGCTGATTAAATGGCATTCAGTCAGTATTTTTGTGTTAGGGACCATAGCAACGAGCTCTTTGCTACACTTTATCAATACAAAGTATCAAAGAGCCCTTAACATCATTTACTGGACTTGCTTACCATGCTCCATGTCTGTGTCAGATCTACCAGGTTTAAATATAGGTAAAGTCCATTTTTCAGTTTTTAAAACATAAAGTACATGTCTCGAGTAAGAATATACTTTTTGGGTTAGTCTTAGATGGGAAAGTACTTTAAAGAAAATTTTACAGCTGTATGAAATGAAAATTATGGAAATGTTAATAAGCAAATGGATATTGCCGGCATATTTTAATTTTAATGTAAATGTTTAGTTTTGTTATTGTTTTTTCTTAGTTGATGCATTTTCTAGTTAAGTAATTCAGTAGTCCTTGAATAGAAGAACATAACAGATGCCAAAACAAATCTTTTCCACATTTAGATGTAAGATGTTTTGTGTTAAGTCTCTTTAACTCTTCTAAAATGTAGCCTCTAAGAGGAATGAGTTATTGTAAAGAAAATAATTCTCATCCTTGATGATTGGGGTGGGTTTTGAGACTGGGATGCAAAGCCTTATCCTGCTCTAATGTTATCAATGATTGTGTTGAGGCAATGGTGGGTGAATGACTGAGTTCATTAGAAGAGAATGCTGTAGTGCTTTTAATCAAGAAACAGCTGCCAGAATTACACTGAAATTGCTGGGCTTTGCTTTGAGAAGTCCTTTCAGGATCATTAGAAAAGGATGGAAATCATGCTTAAAGATTTGAGTCCATCTGAAGGAAAAAGCATCTGTTTGTCATATCTTTAACTAAATGATAATTAGTTATTATCCGGTATTGGCCAGTAAAGAAATACATACTCAATAGCCTTGAAACAATATAACTTATGTCTGGATGGAGTGAAGGTAAGGCTTCATATGGCACACTGTTCCCATGACTGTTTCTTTAAGGCATATATGTGATATCCCTTTAGCTTTAAAAGAAGATTAAATAGGATTCAGTAATATTTGATGTTTATGCACAGAGAAATAAAATCTAGGCCTAGGCTGTATCACGTGAACTACTTTTATAATGATAGTAATTCAAAAGATCTTTTCCACACATTTAGAGGGGTACAGTCTCTGTAAACATTAATGTTTTAATGAGTCTGCCGTACCTTACCGACAGCAGCGGCATTAGTAGTACCGACTTTCTGATAGCAGACTTCCTCTTGACCAGATAGTAGCAATGCTTTAGAATAAAAGTTTACAAATATCTTGTTTTCCATTAAGCACAATGGTAGACTTTTGATGCAATTTCTCTATTCAGCTTTCTCTGAAGATTCTTTCAACAATTTGTCAGACTCTGTCTTCAATAATAATTCATCATAAGCATGATTCAGACTACCTTGATTATCAGTAAACTTCAAACAATGTATCAAAAGAAAGCCCAGTCCTGTTTCTGCTACTTTGTCTTATCTAAACTCTGTTGCTTTGGCTGTCCAGGTCAGGAACCATCAAACTGTTTATTGTGCTCTTTCATTCAATTAAATGTACAAAGAACTTTATCAGAATAAGCAAGCATACACACAGTCACTCTTATATAATGAAAGCTATTAAAGTTAATAAGGTTCATCATTCCTTAAAGCAGCAATATCAGCAAAGTATAACATAAAAAAAACATTGTGTGTGTGTGTGTGTGTGTGTGTGTGTGTGTGTGTGTGTGTGTGTGTGTGTGTGTGTGTGTGTGTGCGTGCGTGTGTGTGTGTGTCTGTGTGTGTATATATATATATATATATATATATATATATATATATATATATGTATGGAGAAAATGCGGCTTAGATTCTAGCTGCCCTCCTTTCAAAACACTCACTACACTCACTAAAGAAATGTAATACTTTAAATCAAGCAATGCACATGTACTTAAATGGAGTTGCCATACCATCTCTCTATATTCCAGAGTGTTTTGCACCTCCTTTGTTGAAGTTACCTTTTCCAAACAAAATATATTTTTAAAGACCTACAAACCAAAGCGTGCTTATAGCTTGCATTACTAGTGTCACATTCAGTTTGGTAATTTATGTTCTGTCTTACAAACGTAAAAGGCCTCTCAGGAGAGGAATTTTGAGATGTACCCTACACCCTGCATTGTACTCTTATATCTGGCATTAATACCAGTGGATCTATGTTGTCGTTCAGTGGTGATACAGGGACCCTCCCAAATGTACCTGCATTGCTTACATCTGTCATATTTAAACAAAGTGGGTATGTGTCCATGATTAGCACCTACACTTGCAGGTTTTAAAAATGTGTTTTACATTGCTTCCTTCATTAGTTACAAAAGTAGCTCTGCCTCCAGTAATATCTAGAACATATTGGTCTCCACAAACATATGACCAATTCTTTTCTTTTTCTCAAAGTTTTTTTTTTTATTTTTCAAATACATTTGAATGAATTCCATAGTATTTATACATAACATCTTAAATAACTATGTACACTATTTACATTAGCCTGACACTATAACAGATCTTAATGTATACAATTACTTTATAAGTATGTCCAATCCATTATCAGAGTGTCTGATCAATTATTGTATTGTATCAATCAATGATAAGACTTTCCCCCAAGGATTGTTGATAAATGGCTTTGGATAAATTCTTAGTTCTTTAATTTTAATTTCTTATACTGCTGTGGTCTTCAGTAGGCTGTAAAAGTCCTCCAAAGTTGGTATTGTGTTTATATTCCATCTTCTTGTTATACACTTCCTTGAAATTGCAAGTGTAGTACATTCTAGATACATGTTTGATATATTCAAATGAGGACCTTAGTTCACATTTAGTAATACAAGAGCTTTAGTTAAATAGAATGATTCATTAAATAAAGCTTGTAGAAAGTTATTAATACCATTCCAAGATGGCTTAATTTTAACTCAGTCAAAGAAAATGTGGTTCCAATCTGCATTGTGTACTTGCTCACATCTCCAACATATTCCTTTTATGGAAGAACTAATTTTACTGATTCTGTCTGGGGTTAAGAATGCTCTCTGCAAGCATTTCCAATTAAAAACTTTCCAGTATTGTGTAAAGGATGTATATTTTATGTATAATAAGATATTTGTTTTAATGTCTTCAGTTAACTGTATTGAGTGTCCTTTTATTATATATTCCCAATATGAGGTTGTGGGTGTTGTTTTATAGTTTATCAACATTTTGTAAAATTTTGAAATACTGTTTCCCATGTAAAAGTCATTATATATGATTTCATATATGTATTTCATAAATTTAGGTATTTCTTTAAATGAAGAATCATTAATTATTCTACTTAAATCTTGAAAATATGACGGAATACTCTGTAAAGTTAGTCAGTCCTGTTGTGGAATTTTGTATGTTGTTTTTATTACTTGCATATTTAAAACTTTTAGTACTTTAATACATTGGAGCTAACAAACAAATCCTTTCTGTTCCAAGGAATTAATAATTTCTCTATATATTTTATGTGGAAAGTTATTTCTGACTATAAATGGTGTTAAAAGATCAAGCCATATTGTTAAATCTATATTTGCATTAATAATTTTCCTAAATGAGTCAATGTAATAATTAATCATATGAGTTTTAGTAGGTTTAGTTATGTTATATAGGTTTCTAGTTTCATAGGTAGGTACTAGGCTATCTGCTCAAAGGCATTTATAAGCCTAGCCAGAATGTGTTGGCTTTCGCCACCTCCTTTGATTAGTTCTCTGTGCCTCTGTCCAGCAGAGCCACTGAAGTGATCCCTGGGGTAAACTTTCTGTTTCCCATCCACTCGTCAAGGTTTCTCTTGAAGAGTGTTAGTGAGGAGCTCTGCCTAATGTAGATTGGAATCTTGTTCGAAAGCATGGGAAGTCTCTGGGACAGGAATCTATCCCTCCAGCACATCCTATTTATTGTTGTGGTGAGGTTTATATCCCTAGAGCGTGTGGCTTGAGGGGATATGGTTTTCTTTAGGTGGAGCATGTCCATCAATTCTGGGTTGGACATGGCCTTGTATGTCAGGCAGAGATCACCTCTGATTAGGTGGTATGCAACCGAGTACAGATGGAGTTTCTTCAGTAGAGCTACATAGGGCATCTGTTTGAGGCCGGTGATCCTCTTGGTGAGGTACTTCTGTGGTCTTTCCAGCTGTTGTAGGTGTCTTGTAAGGTACATCCCAAATGGGGCGTTGTACTCTATGATGGGTCTGAAGAGTGATGAGTAGAGGGGCACAATGACCTCTTTTGATCTGGATGCGAACCCTTTTGTGATTAGGTGGGCCACATAGAAGGATTTTCTAACCACTTTCGCAATGTGATTATCAAAGGAGAGATTACTATCTACTTGGGTCCCCAGATCTCTTATTACATCTTCTGTATTTAGGGGACTACCACCTATGTGGTAGTTTGTGGGTACTTTGTTTTTTTCAAAGGAGATGACTATGCACTTTTTGGCATTTAGCTTGAGGCCATGATTTTGACACCAGGTATCTATCTCAGTGAGACCCTTTTAGATGATGTCTGCATCAGCCAGAGAATCAATTATAGCCCCTAGTTTGCAATCATCTGTGAACTTGGTCAGCCATAGTCCACCTGTGCTTGCCTGTACCTCTGAGAAGTATATGCCAAACAGGAGGGGTCCTAGGACTGAGCCCTGGGGAATGCCACTTGTAACCGGTTTAGAGTCAGACCTAGTTCCCGAAACTCTCACCATGTGGATTCTGTCTGTGAGCCAGTTGGCAACCCATCTTGTGACATAGGGGTTTATATTTAGGCTGGTGAGCTTGTCTATAATATCAGAATGGGGAATGGTGTCAAAGGCCTTTGCGAGGTCTAGGTAGGCTATGTGTACTATCTTTCCCACATCTATAGCCTTGGTAACTGTCTCAAAGAAGTCCACCATGTTTAAGACGCATGATCTGCCCTTAACAAAGCCAAACTGGGTAGGGTCCAGTGTTTGGAGGTTCCCAATGTCTCTGTTAATGAGTTCTATGATGATGTGCTCCATAGCCTTGCAGAACAAGCTAGTCAGGCTTATAGGGCGATAGTTCCCAGGGTCTGTTGTTGCTCCCCCTTTATAGAGTGGAACCACCTTTGTAGAGTGCCACTCTATGGGTATGTAGCCTGTGGAGAGGCTGAGTTTGAACAGTGCATTTAGGTGAGGGGTTAGTTTGTCTATAAGCTCATGTAGGATGCAGCTTGGGACACCATCCGATCCCATTGATGCTGTGTTTTTGGCTTTAGAGAGGGCTGTTTTAACCTGAGTGTCTGTGATTTCAGGGGCACTACATTCTTCTGGTATGATTATGGGCCCTTTTGGGGCTGAGAGTGGGGTGAAGTTTGCACTGAACCTGTGTGCTAGGATGTCATATTGCGTACTAAAACATAATATGTTGTTGTTGTTGTTGTGTCTTTTGGCTTTTCCCGGTTAGGGGTCGCCACAGCGGAACTCCAGTCCGCTAATGATTGGCAGTAGATTTTTACATGCCGTGTTGCCGGCCCTGACGCACAACCTTCAATGAAGGTACACCCATTCACGCATGTCTCCACACAGAAGACGCTCTAGCTGAGAATCGAACAGGACAACGTCTTACTGTTAGGTAACAATACTACCGCAGCACCACCACCATAGTACTAAAACATAATATGTGCCATGGCAAATTGTTTTTATCTGTTATTTGAGATTTTTTTTGTAAATCAAACTCATTTATTGATATTACAGTTAGTAATTATTTCCAATTTGCAGAGTAATTTGGACTTAACCAATGTGAGATTGTTTTAAATATTGATGTTTTTATATATGTTTCTATATCAGGAAAGTTTAATCCTCCCTGTTTCCATGGTCTGATATGATGTATTAAAGCTATTCTGTTTCTTTTAAAAAACCATAAAAATTTTATTAGGCATGAATTTATTTCTTTAAGTATGTTCCTTTCTGGTAACAGTTGTATTGCCAAGGCTATATATAGGATCTTGGACAGTAAACCCATTTTTATTAACTGTAGTCTCTCTTCAAATGTTAATATTATTTTGTTCCATTTTTCCACAGAGATTGTAATCGTGTTGATGATATTATTGTAGTTTTTTTTAAGACTAGTTCATTATTATCCTTGCATAACTCAATTCCTAGATATTTTAAGGTAGATTCTTGCTTCCCTATGATGTGATCCCCCTTAGTCTGCATTTCTTTTTTTTTATTTAAAAATAAAAAATTTGATTTTGATTTATTGAAATGGTGTCCTGAAGCCATGTGAAATTTGCCAATTAATATATCTAATTCTTTTAATTTCTCTTTTGTATTAGATAATGTTAGTAATATGTCAGCAGCAAATAGCATTACTTTAGAACTGTATTGTTCATAAACATCTATTCCTTTGATTTTTATATTGTTACGAATTGAATCTGCCAATATTTCAATAGCCAGAGCAAATAGAATCTGTGACATGGGACATCCTTGTTTAGTGCCTTTTGTTATATCTATAGATTCAGAGGTGAAAGGACCTAACTTGACATATGCCAAATTATTTGTATATATATATATATATATATATATATATATATATATATATATATATATATATATATATATATATATATATATTCTTTAGGAGATGAACAAATGATGTAGAAATTTCAAATAGCTTTAGGATTTTGAATAAATAGTCTCAATTTAGGGAATCAAATGCTTTCTCTATATCTAAGCCAATTATGAGTGTTTCTTTATTTTCTTTATGAACATAATCTATAACAGAAATTATCCTTTTAATATTGTCATGTGTGTGTCTATGATATATAAATCCAGTTTGGTCATTATTTATTGTTTTAGATAGTGATATTTTCATTCTATTAGTTAATATTGTCATAAATATCTTATAGTCATTATTTAATAATGGTATAGGTCTCTATGAGGTATAGAGGTTTGGGGATTTGGTTTCCTTTAGGATTGGTGTGATTAAGGAACATCTCCAACAGGGTGGTATTAAAGCTTGTGACTGAATTTCTAACAGAGTTTTATGGAAGAGGGATAGTATATTTGAACAAAAATGTTTATATATTTCCATAATTATGCCATCTATACCTGGAACTTTATTATTTTTACCCTCTTTTATTGTATTTGTAATTTCTTTGTAAGATATGGATGCTTGTAGATCTAGTTTTAATGTTTCTTTTTTTTTATATGAGAACATTTGTCATCTAGATTTAATTGATCGATATGTATATTTTCTTTCTGGAAATGTGCCATATAGTGATTTCTATGGGCATCAAGAATGTCACCTATAGCTGAGACATTTTTCCCTTTCTTTTCATGGAAGATACTTTTAATGTTATTAGCTTTTGATTGTATTTTGATTCTTGTGGATAAATTATGTAGATATTTGGGAGAAGTGGCCAATGTATTAATTTTTAGTTTTTCTAAAGCTAAACTAGTTTTATGTGTTAGAATTTTATTGTTATGTATTGTTTAAGATGTCTACTTTCTTTTTCCTCTCCAAATGATTTTGATTTTTTTCAGCTTTTATGACAAAAATTTGGATTGAAGATCTAATAATTCAGAATCCCATTCTCTGATTTTTTATACCAAGTTAGGGTTTTACCATATATGTAAGCTTTTAATGAGTCCCATATCATTACTTTATTTATCTCTGTGGTGTAATTAATATCTAAGAAGAACTGTAAGTCAGATAATAACCAGGATTTGAACTCTTTAATTTTAGATATATATGCTGGAATTCTGTAGTTAAAGATTAATGGTTTGTACCCATTTTAAAATTTTAGTATCAATGAATTGTGGTCTGAAAGGGGCAGGGAGTGATTGAGAAATTAATGATTTTAGACTGTAGTCATTGACAGCAAACATTTTGTCTATTCTAGTTTAGGTACCAAATCTGTGATCTTGATGTGAAAACAACAGAGATTTATCTTCTTTAAATTTGAAAGTATCTACAAGATAACATGACTCTACCCACTTGTTTAAAGCTTTTGATACAGCAGATGTACACAGCGGACTTTTATTTGTAGTTTCAGAAATATCAGATATACAGTTAAAATCTCCTCATAATATCAAGTTGCCTTTACAATTATTGGAAATGAAATCCAAGTGTTTTTTTAACAGTTCCTGTTCCAATGCCTGGGAACCAGTATAGATTGGCTTGGGTCCATATTCTGTTATTATATTTAACTATTACTAGTGCCATAAGGCCTTCTTTATCTTCATACTTACAAATGATTTCTGGGTTAATCACATTTGTTTTCCATAAAATTGTTACCCCTTTTGTCTTTGTCTTATAAGTGGATTGCACCAATATCATATATTCCTTAGGATTCCATTTGTAATTGTCATTTGTTTTGAAATGAGTTTCCTGTAGGAAAACAATTTGTGCTTTGTTCAGTTTTAAATATTTCAGTAGATTTGATCTCTTGCTAGGATTGTTTAAGACATTGATATTTAAAGATAATAAAGTTGAATCCATTTTAGGTTATTTAGACTATGTATTTTTTGTTTTATTGCGACTTTTAAACATTTTCCTCTGATAACAATAAAGTATATATTTGAGCTTTTAAAGGAAATTATCAGTTTTATACTTCGTGTATTTACCAATAAAGTAATGTTTTGGTCAGGCATACTAAAAATGTTTTTGTGAAATAAATTTAAATTAATAAATGTTAACAAAACTAAGATACGCACTAGCCATGGAATGAAAATCATTCCTAATCTGATGAATAAACCTAAGTCCATCAGATTATCACTCATACCCTGACAATCTAGAACATCTGAGCTCCATAAATTGAATTATCATATGGACAATATTTGTAATAGGAATAAGCAATATTTATTTTATTTTGAACAGATATAATATTATTGTAGATTAGACAGAATTCTAATACAATATAAATGTCTATATGTTGTATAAGCAATTAATATTTACATGAAAGATAGATGACAAACAGCAATCATAGTAAAGTAGGATGTATCATATATAAAATCTCAGAAATGATTATAGCTTACAGTTATTTAACATATTCACCCTTATTGATGAAGTCTTTCAAAACATATTACTTAAAATAAATAGATGGTAATATTTATACCTAATGTTTATAATACAATGTATTTTACTGGATATATCAGAAGTTATATTTCATTGTTTGCCAGCATTTAAGTAATCACTTTGTTTGTTGCTAACTTACTTAAAGCATAAAGTTTGTTTTATGTGAACATTGATGAATGTTAGTGCATTTTAATTATCAGTGTATCCCTCTTCCCCCCATTTTCTACACATAAGGATTCTCATATCTGTCATTTCTTATTATAAAATGAGTGAAATTATGGGTTAAATACAAACAAATTCACTTATTGTGATTAATGATTACAAATTCCCTTTCTATGCTTATAAATTGCCTTTTTGTGGCATATACTGAAAGTTTTTAGATTTAAATGGCACCATTCTATTTTGTATAATCAGCAAAGTTTAAACTGAGTGATTATTGTCAATTTAATATTATTTGTTCAGAATGTGACTGTTGCATTCTGTGACATTCCTAATTCAGGCTTCTGTTGTTTCCCTTGAACAACTTTGTCAGTTTGATGTCATGTATAAAACATTAGTTACCTTGGTACCAGCTTAAGTATTATGTATGCTCAAGATGGGTTATAAAAACCACAATTCAAGTCAAAGCAATTATATGACTTGATATGCACATTTACTTATATGAGAAAATCATCATGCTTCCCCTTGATGATCAATATAGTGTATGTTATTTATGACAAGTTAAAACAGTAGTGTTATTATACACAAGCCCATGTTATTAAACTGAGTATCTATTGTCAATTTAATATTATTTGTTCGAATATGATTGTTACATTCTGTGGCATTTCAAGTTCAGGCTTCTATTGTTTCTCTTGAACAACTTTGTCAGTTTGATGTCATGTATAAAGCATTAGTTACCTTGGAAACTGCTTAAGTATTATATATGGTCAAGATCGGTTACAAAAACTACAATTTAAGTTAAAGCAATTACATGACTTGTTATGCATATTTACTTAAATAAGAAAATCATCATGCTTCCCCTTGATGTTCAGTGTAGTGCATGTCATTTATGACAAGTTAAGACAGTAGTGTTATTATACACAAGCCCATTTTATTAAAACCTGTCTTTAATATCTAAATTCAACTGACTGCTTCATCTTATATGACAATTACATATTTTATGTCTAGATTTACTAAAATCATAAATTACATAACTATTGTGTGTATGTTTTTATTTTTTGGCTGTTGCTTAATTATTTTAGAGACCACAAGCTGTAATGCTTATTCTTATTATTAGCTCCTTCCAAGCATGTTTATACAGTCCATAGACTTTAAATTATGAGACCCTTCTAGTTTCTTATTTGTTATAAGTATATTTCCATCCTTACATACACACATATCAGTACTTCAAGCACGGGCAACAATGCCCATCCAGATTTGCCAGAATACCATTCACTAGTTCATGTGGTGTGTTTCCAGGCTGTTCTTAAAATATCCAAACCAATATTTATCCTGCTTCATTTTACCAGCCTGTTCCATGTAGTGGCCACTCTGCCAGTGAACCACTCAATACACCTTCCATTTCCACAGATATTTCGACGAAGAAATCTGATTACTTTCTAGCATTTCCCAGCAACCCCAAACACCCCAACAATCAGCTATCCCCATATGCCCAACAAATTCAAGCAAGCTCACCTCCCAGACCACTGTAAAGGGTACTGCACAAGACAAAGTGCTCTTAGTCTTTCACAATAACTCAGACTTCCACTATTATGTAAGTCCTTAATGTGTTTGAACCAAAATACATTTTAAATATAAAATTGCACTTATTTATTTATTTTTTTTATCAAGAATCAACTTAATGAGCTAAATGAAGTGTTGGAAGACCATCAATATGTGTACATGTGGTTTAAAACAGCCCTTTTATTATATATATATATTTTTTAAACCAAAAACTTCACTGCCAAGAATCATCTCAGAGACTCCTCAGAGCCTTTAAGCATTATTGTCACTCTGTCTCCATTACCATAGCAACATGGGAACATCTGTTTTTGTTAGTATGTTTGTGTACTGTATACCAGAGGCTCGCGATGCACCTGAAGCTTCACTTCACTTCACTGCAACTTCAAGCCTAAATTCCCTCCCTTTCAGAAAGGCAGCAGCCAGGAAAAGAACAGAGAGAAAACAGATAAAAAAAAAAAAAACTCCCAACAAACCACCACAACAAGAGATAACACATTCTTTCAGCCTTTCCACCTCTCATTCAGCAGATGTATAAACAAACTATTCTCTTCCAAAATATCCCAAATCACAGTTTTATCCACCCCCTTCCCCTAAAACACCAAATGCTGCTTGCTAATACACAAGCATCAGTAAACCTCGATCACAAGCTACAACCCACAGCTTCCTGGAGACAAAAATGGCAACATTCAACAGCTGCTACACACAGTTGCATCCACATACACTATGTCAAGCTTAATCAAACAGCACTCGAAGCTATGATACCTGCCATAATTGATATTAACTATGCTTAGACAGAATAATAATGACATTTGTACTAGCTGCCAGACACACCTGCATCCACGCACACCATATCAGGATCGATCAAACAGCACTCAAGGCTATGATACCTTCCATAACTGATATTAACTATGTTTAAACAGAATAATAATGGCATTTGTACTAGCTGCCAGACACAGCTGCATCCATGCACACCATATCAGGATTGATCAAACAGCACTCTTAGATGTGATACATGCCATAATTGATATTAACTATATTTAGACAGAATAATGATGACATTTGTACTAAGAACTTGAAACTATTATTTAACCAGGATATACATGACATTTTTAAATCATACTTTAACTGAAGAAGGCATTAGTCTCAGTGAGAACATTGTTTTTTTCAAAACACTCTACTGTTACTGCTATTATATATGATGCTAATTTGTTACATTTGAGTCTGAACTCTGATGAATGGTACCTTGTTGAATTAGTTCATTAATTACTTAAATTATTATAAGTGAAATGAATGAAAAATGAACAAGATAAGTATTCATTGAGTTCAAGTAGGGGAATAGAAACTTCTATGTTTGCATTATATGTTGCTTTGTTTGACTTATATATAATGTAAATTGTAACCCATCTTGACTTACCGTTGTTTGTGAAGAATTATTGGACTCTGAAAATTCTGAATAAATCATTACTGTGTCTCAGTTGTTTAAGAAATCCTCCTTTTTTAAAATAAAAACAGATGACAAGTGATGTACTATATCAGTTAATACTTTGAGAGATGTAGTTGTAAGAGTTATTTTTTTTATTTTTGGGACAGCTATCTTGGAATCAGTTTTTTGTTTCTCCTTTCTAGCATTAGTCCAAGGATTTGTTTCTTTTATTCTTTTAAGAGTAGGGGCCATCCATTCCATTTCTTCTGGGACAGACACTATGTTGTTGTTTTTGATGAATATAGTAGCTTCTTCTAAGTCATTAAAGGTTCTCATCTCATTGGCAAAAAATATTTTTATCTTGGCTGGAAAGGCCAGCTGTGCTTTAATGTTGTTTTACTTCAGCAGTTTTATTATTGGCCAAACTTTTTTCCTTTGTTCTAGTATTCTGGAAGAATAATCATTGTCAAACCATATCAAGCTTTGATTGTATTTTAAGGGTGATGTTCTCCAAGCAGATTTTAATATTAGTTCCTTGTCGAAAAATGAAAGAAATTTTATAACTATGGAGCTAGCTGGAGTATTTGTTGAGTTAGAAGCAGGTTTCTTCAGCGCTCTATGCACCCTTTCAATTCCAAATGAAAGTCCCTCTTTCAAGTCCAAAATTCAGGAATCCAGGTTGTTAAGAATGAAATAATGTCTTCTCCTTCAGTGTTTTCAGGCAGACCAAAGATCCTTATGCTGTTTCTCCTTCCCTGTTTTCTAAGTCATTTATTGTTAAGCAGCCATGTATTCTGTTTAAGCAGAAATTCTTTTTGGAATTCTTACTCTTTGAGTCTGCCTTCAATGTCATTTAGCGAAGTCTCTATATTTGTTATTTTTGTATGGTGTTGCTGTAATAGTTCCTTAAGAGTATCAGTCTGTTTCTGAGTATTTAATTTGAGGTTTTCCAAGTCATTTTTAAAGCCATCAATCAAAGATAGTTCCTGTAAGGTAGATGTTATCAATTGCAGTTCTTTTTTCAAAGCAGCATCTGGATGAGAATTCCTTGAGTTGTTCATATTCAGTGACTCAATATATCCCCAAGTTACTTGACAGGAAAAGCTTTGTATATCTCCACCAAAATTGATATTTATGTAGTTTACTAGTTTATCAATAGATTTCTGATGTTTTAAACTTGAAAATAATAAACTTTTCTTATATTATTATACTAGTTTATGGAGCTCTGAAAATTCACTACTCTCGGTTGGCCATCTAGGCTCTGCCCCTACCAATTCTTTTCTGATGCCATATTAATAACCAAACTGTTGGTAGTGTATTTCTAAACCATTGCATTTCTCATGTCATTCATATTAGAACCTGTATCGGTTGCATCCTTTATCACTATCAAAGTTTTGTGTCAAATGGGTGGAATATCATTAACTCTCCTTTTAAAAGGCTCCATGGATAACATCTATCAATGAAATGTGATGTTAACATGTGTAATTCTACAAAAAAACACATAGCTATCAGAAAACAAAAGCCACAAGACAGCTTAATCACCTGTCCTTTTGAAAGGTATTTCATTCAGTATGGATGGTAACAGTAGAAACATAAATAATAATTACAGTATGTTGATTTCCTAATATAGTGGACACAAAATCATGCCTGTTATTTGTTTTAAAAATTATAATGTCTAAGCAATCAATAGAAACATTAGCTGTCTTAATAGTAAATTTAAAAAATGTGTACTAGTGTTCAAAAACATATTACGAATATGTCTAGAACTTTCCCAAATGATACAGTTACTATCCAAAAACTGACAGCAATAGTGCAAGTGTTCATTACACATGCCGCTGTTAATAAAAGAATTTCCCATCAACATTAAGACTACATTTGCACACACGGGGGCTGCAGCTGTCCCCATAGCAACACCTTTAGTTTGCTGAAAGATTTTTTTCTTGAAAAAGAAAAATATTTGTTATGTAAGACTAATTCCATAAGTAGACACAATAAATTTATTATCCTACAATCAATTAGTTAATGCAAAGCATGGCTTTCTTCAATCAGCCTAACCCCATGGAATGAATATTAAAAGTTCTTCAACACGAGCAATGATAAATAACAGTTTATGATAAAATTGAACATTTGTGAGTTTGTCTAAAACATCCTATGACTCCTAGAGTATCCATTCAGATATGTTTAATGCATTTTAACTTCCTGTCCATAAAAAAGTAAGAGATTCTGTTTTGGAACAGGTTGCAGATGCAATATATTAACAAACTGTGAATAAATAAATAAAATAAAATAAATTAACATGTCTAAACATGTCACTGTTTTTATGAACTTTAGGGATACCAAAGATAGTAGGAAAAACAGGTTTCTTAACCAAGAATTGGCATACATCAGTTGTTAAGATGGCTTCCAGCATAGAATAATACAAAACTGTATTAATACATGCACATACAATAGTTTGTTTTTAGAAACAATTTCACGCATAATAACATCAAACAAAAGCACACACAGTTTTAAAATGTAATCTATAGTATTTATAATAATTGTTTACTATCATTTCATGATTGCACTTTGTGCGAGTTATCATTTCAATGAACCGGATAACCGGAAAAAAAAAAACATTGACTGACAAAAAATCGAACGCGGAAGTGGAGAATGTCTAATTCAACACAATTCGAACATTCTCCACACTTCCACAACTACCACTATTGTGCAACACACAGTAAACAATGTTTTTGCAGGGGAGGGGGCAAACACCCCTGCACCCCCCATGTCAGGACTGCACCCCTCCCCCACAACCCCTGCTACTTATATATAGAAACTCTGAAATCGCATTACAGTGAGGGAAAGGATACATTTCCTGATCCCCACTATAGTGTGATCTGCATTAAAATGTTGAAATTCACAACAGCGAATGCTGTAGTGCATTGGCTGTTGTGCAGTTCAGCATTTATTGTTTCGTTCTTTTGATACTATCGAACTGGCCATTCGGACTAACATAAGTCAAACTAAGTCTGATCACCCATTTGATAGTAAACCATAATAATTACACCTCCCATCTGTCAGGTTTCATGACTTTAATGTTTTGTTATTACTTATGTTTGTCTTTTTTAGAGTCTTAAATTAAGAGGTAAAAAGTAGTTCTTAACGCAAATGGACCACATGTTCCTCTCTCACATATTTTCAAATGACAAATTGAAGGAATTTAGAGGTGAGTGAAAAATACTTTTTTCAGTTCATAGTCTCCTGCTGAATGTTTCCAGTTTTTGAAAAAGTCAGGGATAAGTTTAGCTTTTTAGTGAATAGATTAATTGAAATAAATTATCCACTAACCCTGTCTTTGCAGTTGTCATTTGTTAATAAGGTAAATCGGTTTATTTACTGACCCTTTTCTGCCACATCCCAGGCTCAGGCAAGCACAAGTGACATACAAAAGAGATCTGTATTCCTAACAAAGAATATGTTTACAACCAGGCAGTTTCTTAATATATGATTGCTTAATTTATGATATATAATCATAACAAACAAGAGATGCATACTAATATCAAAGAAGAAGTATTTTACAAGACAATTACATAAACTGGTAAATAAATATAGATGTATTTATTTTATTTTACATTTGTTGACTGGGATAGTTCAACTGGATACATGTCCATTTTCAGCGGAGGCCCAGGGAGAAAAGCTCCAAACTTACAGATAAAGACAAGCAAGTTACAGTATATGCACAAACATATTGTATTAACATACAAGTTACAGTCTCACATTTCAAGCCTATGAAGAATACAGTTTATATTCAGAAATATGTACAAATATGTTACAGTTTCTCTTATCAGACCTATAGGTGCAGCTATATGCAGTGTATCTGCAGAGATGTTACAGTTTCTCTTTTCAAACCTTTTAGTGTAAAAGGTAAGTCGGTGTGAATAAAAATTGCATGGATATGGAAGTCGATTAGGCCGGGTTAGAGCAAGGACATAACCAATGAGTTTTAAAATACTGGGTTAGATTTTTTTGAACTGATTAAGGGAGGGGTTCAAAGTAAGGTCAGATGGGAGCAAATTCCAGGTTTTGCCTACTGAATTTGCAAACAAAAATTCTCCATATAGATTGTTAGCTTTAACAGATTGAACCAAAAGTTTTGTAGTGGAACAAAGTGGCCTAGGGTTTTTGTAGGGATGGATAATCTTTTTAAGGGAGGGCACTTTTTCTGGATGGTTAATAACCTTGAATGCTACAGTAAGTTGCTTATATTGAATTAGCCTGTGGAGTTCTAGTCATCCTAAGAGGTTTAGGTTTTGACAGTTGTGTGTCCTGTAGGGAGTTCCTGTGGTAAACCTGGCAATTTGATTATAGCAGCTAGAGAGTTTGCTGAGATCAGTTTTGTTCAAGTTAGTGAGTATTGGTGAGGCATAGAGTAGAGATGAAAGCAGATGGATATGAGCAATGGCAGTCCTAACTAGAGGGGTGAGAAAAGGTTTGTTTTGTATAGGGAGCCAAGTTTTTTTATTAACGGTTTTAATAGTTTGGTTTACATGCATATCATATTTGAGGTTGTTGTCTATTATAACACCCAGGAGTTTGGTATACATATCTGGTGAGATTATGGTCCCATTGTTACATGTTATAGTAAACAAAGGTTGAGAGGATTTGCGAGTAGGGGAGAAGAGCAATAGCTTTGTTTTATTATGGTTTAATATCAGCTGTTGATTAGAGATCCAGTTTTCCACTGTATTAAAGGTTTTCTGAGTTAAACTAAGGAGATCTGTAGGGGTAGAGGCTGAGCAAATCAGGGAGACGTCATTGGCATATTGTGTACAGGTTGCATCTCGGATTATAGTGTGGAGGTCATTGATAAAGAGAGAGAAAAGAAGGGGATCTAATATGGAGCCTTGAGGGACACCAAGGGTAATGGGGAGAAGGGTGGAGAGTTTGTCCTGCCAAAGGACAGCCTGCTGTCTTCCACTAAGATAAGACTGAAACCATTGTATGGCATGGTTGTTTAAGGATATTTTATTTAGGGTAAGTAAGAGTAGCTGGTGGTTACCCATGTCGAAGGCATTGGAAAGATCGAGAAACAGGGAAGAAGATAGTTTGTTGTTGTTACGGTTGGGATTTATAACATTAGAAAAGGAGACGAGCGCTGTGGTGGTACTCTGCTGTGGTCTAAAAACATGCTGGGAGTTGGCCAGGAAATTATGTTGAATAAGGTAGTGTAAGAGTTGTTTGTTGATATAGTTTTCCATAATTTTAGCCAGAGAAGAAAGGATAGCTATTGGTCTATAGTTTGACAGCTCAATGGAGCTGCCTCCTTTGTGGAGTGGTATGACATGTGATATTTTCCAGATAGAGGCGATAGAGGCTTCAGTTATGTTTCTCAAAATAGAGACAGGGAATGCTATAACATCAGCAGCTTTTTGCAGGTAGTCTGCAGGGAGGAGGTCAGCTGAAAGAGTGGTTGGTTTGAGTTTTTTAAATGGAGCTCTGATGAGTGAAGTCAGAACTTTTTGGAAGCTGAAGGAGAGAATGTCACTGGGTTTAGGGGTTTCAGCATTAGGACAAGCGGGTTTAAGTTTGCTAGCAAGGGCCTGGATGGTTTCTGTAAAGAAACTGTTGAAGGTGTTGGCAATGGACTGTGGTGATATTGGAGTTGTGGATTACCCAGGGTGGAGGAGTTTGTTAATATCTGCCCAGAACTTCTATGACTTGTTGTGGTGTTTCTGCTGTAGATGGCAGAAATAGTTTTTTTTTTTTTTGTCTAGTAATATGGATTTTTTTTGTATCATTCCTATAATCTATCATTCCTATATTGTCGAAATTTGAGTTGATCTTGTGGGGCTTTAGAGGACTGGCAGGCATTCCAGGCATTATTTCTTTGGATGATCTTTAGTTTTGTTTCTTTAGTGAGCCAGGGGGCAATTTTTGTTTTAATTGCAATAGAGTATGCAGGTGCATGGTTGTCAAGCATAGCCAGGAATGTGTTATTAAAGTGTGATACTGTCTCATCTAGTGGTAGTTGTTTTAGAATTGAACAGCTGCATAATTTAAGTTCATCTAAGAATTCATTAAGGTTGAAGTTTTTATTTATTATTGTTTTATAGGTGGGTAGATGTGGACATTCAACTTTATGCCTAATACTATACGTTAAGAAATGATCACTTAGATCTTCAGGGAGAGTACCTGATTTGTACATGTGGTGGGGGCTATTAATTAGTATCCAGTCCAGGATACTTTCTTTATTGTTAGGCTTGCTGATCCTAGTACTGGAGGTTATAGTTTGTGTAAAACCATGTAAGTTTACGTGGGTGGTTGGGGTCTCTGCAATGCAGGTATTCCAATCTATATTGAGGTCCCCTAGAACAATGGTTTCTTGGGGGTAGGCATTGGATAGCCAGTAGAGGATGTCTTATAGGGTCCCTGAGTTATTACCTGGAGGAATATAGACACATACTATACATTTGTTTTTGTTTATTTGTAGTTTGGAAATCATAATTTCTTCTTTGTTAAATATAGGTGGTTGAAGGTTGTCTAGAGTAACATTTAGGGTGGTTTTATAGAGAACAGCAATCCATCCTCCTTTCCTGGTAGTATGATCTAGCCTGAGTATATTATACCCTGAGGGTAGAATTTCATTATCTGGAATAGTTGGTTTTAACCATTTTGGTCAGACAAAGTATGTCGGGGGAATAGGTTGTCAGGAGGGCATGGAAGTTGTGGACCTTATTGTTGATGTTTCTAATGTTTAAGTGGCAGGTCAATAGTGAGTTGGGGGGTCTATTTAGGCTTTGTCTTATGTTTGGGCTGTTATGATTAGAGTTAGTCTTGTCTGGGGATGGTGGCCCAGGGTTGGGGTGGATATCCCCATCAATAGTAAGGGTGTGGGGCAAACTAGCTATGAGGTTTAGAAATTTATTTATCAATTTTTGGTAGTATTTAGTTTTGATGTAACATATCTGGGTACAACAGGGTGGGTGTTAGCTGGGGTAAAGGAGTTGGCATCAATGGACATGAATGAGTGGGCAGAAAGTTTTGAGAGGATGGGGGTGGCAGTAAGGTGTTTGGGATGATTGAATCCTATATGGGATTGGTTTTCATAAATGGTGAGAGAATAAAGGGTGATTAGTAAAGGTAGGGTGTAGAGTAGAGGTGGTATTTTAGAAGACTTAGTAAGTACTAGAGACATAATGGAGGGAGTATACTCCTGGTAGGTAGGCAACCTAGGTGTAATAGTAGGTGGGGAGATAGTGGAAGAGGTGGGTTATAAATTAAATCCTGTTAATGGTTGGTGATAGTAGAAATAACATTGCACGACAGAAATGATAATTTAGCATCCCTATGCGCAACTGAAAATTGCACAAATTCATCTAAGCAATTCAGCAATGACATTTATGCACAGAAGTAATTCACGATGCCAAGTACTAAAACAGGTGCAAACACCTAATAAAAATATTTCCAGAGGAGCAAGACACAACTTTATGGTTTTGTTAAAATACTAAACATTTAAAGTGACTGCTAAGAAGAAGTCATGGCAGTTGAACAGAGTTTTAATAATATAAGCATACAGCAGTGGTTAACAAATTCAACATCAGTACATACAGCTGACTGAATTCAGTTAAAGAAATATTTATTTTATTTATTTTACATTTCTTTACTGGGGAGGTCCGACTCGATACTATGCTTTATTACATTCAGAAAAGGTAATGTTTATACAGTAAATACATATGTGCATAGGGTTCAGTAACTGTGTGGATTACCAGACTTGGGCATTTTTATGGCATCACACACATTTGCTTTTATTAAAAATATGTTCCCTAAGTTTAGGGAACCTTGTTTAAATAAACTATAATAAACTATGCATATCCAAATCATCAGCCATTCAATCATTAATCTCCTCCTATTCATCTGATCATGATGTTACCACCAGGAATGGGTATTCTATCCATTTTCAGTGTGATTATGTGCCCCCTCTGACATTGTTGATTGTCATATATTGGCCAGTCTTTTTGCAATCCTCTCAGATATGTGAGGTTGTTCATTTGGTAAGAAATTATTATTCTGGGAACTTTCCTTATATAAGTGATCATTATTATTTTCACTGAAAGCATTGTGAAAAAAAACCTTGACTGCTATTCAAAAAATAAGCTTGCTGCTGGCATATTCATTATATAATGCACTTTGAATATGAAAGTTAATCTCTGCATGCATAATAAATGGGTTTTTATCAATTTGTTGAAGGTTCACTTCCATGAACCTTTCTTCATCGACCTGAAACCACAGAATGTTCAGTTCCACGAATGTTCACATCCACAAAAGATTTAAGTAGAGAAAGGAAGCAGTTGGCCAACAGCACAAATTTGTCCTATTTGGAGTTGGTATATATATATATAGTTAGGAGGGGTGTTGGGGGGGGTGCAGTCCACCCCATTGGGGGGTGGGACACAACCCCCCACTTGGGTGGGTTTGACATACTGTGGTGTGTGTTTTGGTGTAGTGTTGGACAAGTGCTTCCTTTCCCTGATGAAATATTTTTTTGATGTGAACATTCGTGGAACTGAATATTCAGTGGTTTCAGGTTGATGAAGAAAGGTTTGTGGAAGTAAACCTTTGACAAACTGATATAGTCACCAGTTGAAGTGACTTAACATTATGTTGCTGTCATGGCATACATATTGTGCAGTATCTAGAATCAGTAACAATCTTGCATACAAGTTTTGAGCTATTCTAACCTTTCAGCAGTCAATGGATATGGAGAAACAAACCAGAATGCTTTTAGGTGTTTCTCAAACAAGCCTTCTTTACAGTTTTGAAATTTCATTAGCTTACTTTCGTTGAACTTACAGGTCATAGTTTTCAAATGACAATTTCATTCTCTGGAGCCTTTCATTTACTTTCTTTAGTGATTTGTAGAAGTTTGGGATCTGATTTCAGTATTATTCTTTTGCCATAGATGTAGCCAAGAAATTTCTGGTAAACAAAATCTATGGCTGCCATCATATACCATATATGAGCATAGCATTGTTGAAAATCCAACAAGACTCTTGAAGTAGGCTATTGTTCTACCTTCCTGCAGCAAGAGTGCACCAAGACTATATCGGCTTGCATCTACCTCCAATCCATTAATTCTCTTTGGGACAATTTATGAAGTACCAATTCATCAAGTGTCTGGTCTGTCCAGAAGTAGTACATTCATGGTTTTGTTGCAGACATCTGACCCAGCATTGTGAGGGTGGGTGCATTCCTCTCTCCCCAGGTAAAATTTGTATCCTCTGAGATCAAAGCACCTCTTAAGGAAGACAAATCTCAAGCAGCCATTCAATGATTTGGTTCTTTATTTAAAGTACTGCACCCATAGTAGATATGGGTATATCACAAAACTTGAATGACTAAACCAAAAGCATGTCAAATCTGTTTTCCTGACCTTTCTATATCAATCTCTAGGAGCATGCTGACTGGCACTGTAACATCTGCTAACTGCCGAATAACCTTGCATAGATACAGCATCATGCCTTATAAATGCATTTTGGATTGCTTGCCATGATGCTCTTGAATGCTATGAATGCTTTCACTTTATCAGAATCTAGCTTCAGCCCTTTTGATATAAAAAAATGTGCATTGTACTTTGGGGAAAATGTGCAAATTTAGAATTTTCTACTGTGTAGATTTATGCCTTTCTATCTCAGTAAGTCTGGTAGCTTTACTACATGTTGATCATGCCGTGTCTTTGTGTCTCCTAAGACTAAGATGGCAACATCAGTACTGCATATCTGCCAAAAGGTGTACTGAAAATGCACAGCCTGGATCTAGTATAATCATTTTGAACCCTAATAAACTAAAATTATTTCAAAGCTCCTTAAGAAACTCAAACGAACTACACTAGCTGCTGACACCCTACCAGCCAAATTCCTTCAGATAGCAACAGACACCATAGCCTATCCCATGTCCATCCTCATAAACAGGTCACTTGCAGAATTCAAAGTCCCTACCTTGTGGAAAACATCACACATTATTCCACTGCACAAAGGGAGCAACTCCTTAGCACTCACCAACTACCACCCAATCACAATACTCTCACCTCTATCCAAGATATTAGAGAAAGTTGTACATTCCCAACTACATCTGTACCTCTTACAAAACAACTTAATATCCAAAACTCAGCATGGCTTTAGACCATCCCACAGCACCACCGCAGCCTTACTATCACTTACAGATATAGTTAACCACAATAGAAACAAGGGACTATTTGTATCTTCCATTTTCTTAGACTTATCTAAAGCCTTTGACATGGTAGACCATAACATTCTTCTCCAAACTTTATCTACCCTAAGCCTCAGCCCCTCGACTATATCATGGTTTACTAGCTACTTATCTGGTTGATAGCAGGCAGTCCTATGGCATGACCAGCTGTCCCCCCTGTTACCAGTATCCATAGGTGTCCCTCAAGGATCCATCCTTGGCCCACTATTGTTCTCACTATTCACCAACCAAATCAATTCCTCCTCACTCACAGCATCAGTAGTACAATACACAGATGGCACCACCCTTATAAGTGCCGCCCCACATTAAAGGAACTGCAAATCCTCACCCAAAACACTTTTACTCTAGCTGAAACATGGTTCACAAACATCAAACTCATTCTTAATCCCCAAAAAACTAAATTAATTATTTTCGGCCCAGGTCATGCCCCCCCCCCACCCCCACACACACACACACACACACACACACACATTCACCATTCACTCCAAAGATAACATTGAAATAACTCCAACTGCACACACTAAACTCTTAGGTGTAGAAATAGACAATTACCTCAAATTTGACATCCATATAGCACAAACCATTAAGAAAGTTAATAAAAATGTAGGACTTTTCTATAGGAAAAAACACTTTATAACTAAACAAACCAAAGCTACTATTGCAAGAACTCATCTCTTATCCATCCTTCTCTATGCCTCTCCCATCCTTACTAATCTCTGCCACAATGATCTGAACAAAATGGAATCTTGTTACAATAAAATAGCCAAGTTTGCTACTGAAACCTCATACAAATCCCACCACTGTCTCACCCTTAACCAACTAAATTGGCTCAAGCTACCTCAACTACTTCTGTTTAATCAACTCACAATAGTGCATAATCTCTTCTACCTTCCAGAAAAAAACCCTGCACTTCAAAATATGATTAACCCCCACATCCCTACCAGAGTCTTACGATCTAGTTCTCAGAACCTAATAAGCATTATCAGATACAAAAATGATGCTGGCAAATCTCTCTTTGCCTGCACTATTGCCAAAATCTGGAACTCGATACCTAGCCAAATAACCTCCACTAATTCTACTATTCAATTTAAGAAACTCCTGAGAACCTACTTCTCAAACAACTGGCTTTGTCCATGCTACTCCCCCAGTTAATTTGCACCAATATCATGTTCAAGGATTCTACTAAAGGTCCCCTAATTCCTTTCACTGTAAAGCTTAATAATCACTGGTTATTTCTGTAACAAAATATTGAGAGTACTCATAATTTAGAAAGAGAAAAAAAAATTTCTTGTGTTTATATTTTATATTCTATATAAACCCTAATACTAGAATGCTGTATGCTGACTTTACTAAAGGAATTGTTAATCTATACATAACTTATGTTTCTATGGAACCTATATCTCTGTATGATATTCTTGGGTAATTTCTTTATGACATGCTATTGAAGCTTTTCTCCCCAGGCCTCCGCTGAAAATGGATATGTGTCCAGTCGGACTTTCCTGGTTAACAAATGTAAAATAAATAAAATAAATAAATAAATAATAAAACCAAACTACTGCTCTTCTCCCCTACCCATATGCCCACTCCTTTCACCTTTGCAATAACTTCCAACAATGGTACCATTATTTCACCAGATACCCATACAAAACTCTTAGGGGTAATAGTTGATAATAACCTCAAATTTTATATGAATGCCAATCAAACTATCAAAACAATTAACGAAAAACTTGGTTCTCTATATAGAAATAAACCTTTCCTTATTCCATTAGCTAAGTCTGAAATTGCCCACACATACCTACTCTCTACCCTCCTGTACGCCTCACCTATCCTAATTAATGTGAATAAATCAGTACATGGTAAACTCTGAAACTGTTATAACCATATTGCCAGATTTGCCACAGGATCTAAACATCGGACACATCATTGCTAATATCTCTAACTTCTAGGGTGGCTAGAAATTCCCAGTTTACTTCATTATAATAAACTTATATAGTAATGCATAATGTCCTCAACCACCCTGAAAACACCCCTGGTCTAAAAAATCTCATCAACACCTATTGTAACCCCAGGCCACTTCGCTCTTCAAACAAACTGCTTGTTCAAACACACAAACCTAATAACTCAGCCAGTGACTCCCTATTTTTTAACTTTGTGGGCAAAGTCTGAAACTCACTTCCAGCTGACCTTACACAAATAACCCTGCACTCTCCATTCAAAAAAAAGCCTCAAACAGCATCTCATGGCACACTGGCTATGTCCATGTACCAACCCTGACTAACTCTCTTAACTACTCAGTCAAGAACTTATCTCTCCTCTCTCTAAGAGAAATATATGTAACACATGACTTTTCACCTCACCATGCTTTCTATTTCTACTCTCCCACCCATCCTCCTCACTCATATATTTCTTATCTTTTTTTACCCTACTTATACACTACCATACATCTATTACTAGGTCAAAGTTAATCAGGGGATATCCTACACTAATTCTCACTTTTCCATGCCTTTCCCTTTTACTGGACTAACTATGACTTTCCCTAATGCCCTATAAGCTTGTTAGTCTTTTAATGCCTATTAGAATTGTTATTATCTGTTACCTGTGTATTATATATGAAGCTATGACTACCCTGTTTATTATCTGTATATTTGGAGCTTTTATTACAATATTTTGTATGTTATCTAGTTAGCATTTTATACCAAGATATACTGTACAATGTTATTCATATTTGAGATGGAACTTTTCTCCTCGGGCTTCCGCTGAAAATGGACATGTATCCAGTCTGAATTTCCCGGTCAACAAATGTAAAATAAAATAAAATAAATAAAATCAGCTAATTTCCTACTGTCTCTGGCTATCATAAAACACAGAGAATAAACACAGCACTGGAAGTTGTCATTACCACTTCTGTTTTATGAAGCAAATAGTATTCCACTTTCATCCACTAATTTAAGACATGAGGATTTATACAAATACATACCCTGCCTTGTTAGAGCACTTTTACCATACTAGTTACCCACTCATTTTCTTCAGTTTGTTTCAATGCATCTTCCATTATTTCCTTGTACTTTAATTCTATTACACCTCTAGCTCTAAGTAAAAAAGGAACTCTTAATGGATCATGAATTAGTTATCTCAGTATACATCATGAGATATTTTTCTTGCAGACAGCCGAAGCCCCAGACAAATCAGATACTTTCTGTAAAATGTCATCAGTGCCTTGTAATGCACATTCAGCATTCTGTGCCTTATATTTCTCTGTCTATATGAAATAACTAATCACTAAATATTTTTATTGCTAGTGCCTTATACACCAGGATTGCTATTATAAAAATGCTTATTTATACTATATGCATCCTAGAATAAGTAGCAGTAGGTGGCAAGTTATACATTATACAACTGCTCTTCAGATATTTGGGTAGGATGCCTCTGAGAATATGCTCTTCAAATAAGCCAAATTTCAGACTCAGTGTCTTCTCAACACTATCAGATTCATTAGTGACATCTATCACTGTATTCTCATTACACATTTTTTGTAATTAAACTTCCTCTTGAGCTGTACCAGTTGGATTCTTTTAAGCATAGTAAACTGTTCTCAGTTGATTTTGCTCTGAAATATTCGGCTGTTTTAACTAAAGTTGCAGTGACACACTTGGAACAAAAGCTTGAATTTCTTACATCTTTACACAGAGTCTAGTAAGCATTTTAAAATATACCCAGAGTAAAACAGAAGAAGACATGTAGACTTGAATAGTAATTTATTTATAGATTCACATAGAGTATTGCATTCAAACGCTGCCTGTTAATGCCACATACTTATCTTTACAGGTTCATAGATATTTACCTGGCTTTCAGTCCAGGGAGACTTTGAGGAACCTAGCCTAAATTTCTAGTTGTCTCCAAGTACTGTCTGGCTAAGTGACCTGCTCAAGACCACACAGTAGGTAAATGAGGGGTAAGAGAATCAAACTCTGTACCACAGGAACTACAGTGCATAACCTAAACCCTCTGTGCCAACTGTCTTACTTCTGCCAAACGTTTATTTTTAGAATTTATAGTGAACTGAGCTTCATTCATACTGTTATGTAGCATTCATTAGCTCTAGCATTGTTTAACACATGCACTATATTCTCTGTAGGCATTCCCACAGTAACAGCAAACTAAGCATCCCTAGTTTGTTCTGGTCATTTGCTTCTAAACATTTGCTTTTTTTTTGTAGCATTTTCTTTCAGTTTTATAGACTCTTATGAAATAATGATGGCATCCATAAGGCTTACATATTACATTAAATAATTTGCAGTATGCTTTCTTACATGGTAAAAGTACTAAATACTTTAACTGGTTACTTCATTGTGACATGTATATATTGTATATATTCTGATTTATCAGCAAATTCACTTGCAATGTGATGCAGCTCAGGGCATTGAACCAACAGCTTCCATTTTTCAGAGATGTTTCCATGGTAACCATTTATTTCTATGCAGGTTTAAAGCTGCTGATTGCAATACAAAAGTCTTCACTTTCCAAAATTTCAAGAAATGGCAGTGAAATACTTTAGTGGTAGAAAGGTGAAAAAGTAATTAAATGTGAGATTTTGATTCATGACCATAAATAAATTTTTTTTCTTTGAAACAAAATAGTGCCAATATCATGCTTAATTTTCACTGTGTTTGATAATGTAGAAGCTTCTCTCATTGAATATGTACATTAGAAGAACCAAAGAGGTAGCTGACTTCAGAACAGAGCCAACATGTTTCTGATGTCAAACCAAGTGAAGGTGTGAAAACATTTTCTCTGCCATCATGTTGCATATGTACCTAAATGATGATTATATGAGTTACGTTTAGCCAAGTAAAGAAGCACACACTTAAAAGGTCTTGACATTTTCACAATTAAAACAGACTGTCTGAAAGCAATGCCTCAAAGCATAACTTTACATTACTCTTATGTTGCCATCATAAAGAAACATACTCCCTATATATATGACAAAATAGTCCTTGCTTTGTTGTAGAGCATGAGAAACCAACATATTTTGATCTTATTGTTGTAGCATTTGACAAACAGATCTACCTCTGAAAGTTCCCACATTTGTATTATCAAAGATACATGGATTCAGGTCCTGCCCATGATAAAGATTTGTCATCCTAGTCAGAGTCAGTACATCCACCAAATTTTCTGGGGTCTGGACTGCTGGAAGTTGCAGATTGAAATGGTTCCTTTCTGTTTTTGTACCACACCATTATAGAACTGTATGTCCTCATTTATAAATGTCCTGGGTAAAAAATGGCCTAAGAAGCTCTTAGAACCATTTGCACTGTCTTCAATTATTTTAAAATGATGTGATGGCATCTCTCATGTTAAGAACAAGTATTTCTGAGCAGGTAAATTGCTAAACCTGGCTTTCCTTTTAATAAAGTTAAATAGTCTATTGGATCTTTGATTGTGTGATCTCAATGGATACATTTAATTTAGATGATCACCACAGGAATCCATTCTTTTTGTACTGAGGAACAGGCATTAGCACATGCTTTGAGACATTTGACTCAGTTCCATAGATCTCTGAGGTGCCCTGTAATGGGGTACCACGAAGATGTAAGGATATATTCAACTCAATGCTCTTAGGAATAGACTTCTTGTGATCTTCTGCTGCTGACCAGACTTTGTCATGTCTGTTCTAGTCTCTACTTTCTTGATCTGCGTAGAGAAGTCAGAATTGAACCTATGACTGCCCCTAGAATAATCAATGTATGACTTCCTCAGAAATAAATTGTTGATGTTGGAGTCATGGAAGATATCCCATAGTTTGACAGCTGGAAGAGTATAATTTTTGCTTCTATGTGATGAACTAGCAGCTTCATAGCTTTTATCTCTCTTAAAAATCATCCAGAGATAGATGGTAATGTTGTTTTCCTTAGATTTATTAATACTGGACTTAAACGTGAAAGATGCTCTGGGGAATTTGAATAGTAAAAGATAAGAAAACTGAAAGTGTAGTCATACTATATTGAATCTGTGACAACTTGTGAGAGGATCTCACCAGAATATAAACATAAAATTATATATAAGAATTCTGCTCTATGAAAGTAAGCATAGTTTTCAGTTTTTAGCATGAAAGACTTTATATTTGCAAAAGTAATCAGGAAAGATACTTCTAGATTTGGTGTTGAAGTACTTCATTTTATGTACTAGAAGTAGTCTGGAATAAAAACCTTTGTCTACTTGATGAAACATCTTCATAGTGCTTTCTTCAAGTTGATCCATTAATTGTAAAGCTGGGAGTAATTGACGAGGAGGTGTTTGTAGAGTCAATTACATTTGATGACTTTGAAATGACTACATAAAATAATTTTGCTGAACTATTTACAGAACCCATCTGTCTGTAGTAATCTGTAGCATGGCAGGAAAATATCTGAAATGTGCCTCCTACATCTGCTGATACAGGCTCAGGGTTAATACAGGGGTGCTATCATTCTGAGAATCGGTGCTTGAATGATCTTCTCCCTGTATAACTTTAATTGCTGCTAATGGAATGTTTTTTTCCCTTTAAACTGTTTTTATTTTTGAAAATTCTGAAAAAGTATTCCAATCTTTTTTTTAAATTAGAAGTCTTAAGTTCTTGTTGTCTTTTGGCTTTTCTCGGTTAGGGGTCACCACACGGGAACTGTGGTCTGCTAATGATTGGCAGTAGATTTTGATGAACGCCAAGGTGCCAGCTCGACGTTCAACCTTCAACAAAGGCACACCTATTTACGCATGTCTTTCAAATGCCCACCCAACCATGGGGAGGACATGCAGACTCCACACAGAAGGCACTCCCCGCACTCCAGCCGAGAATTGAACGGGAGAACCTCTTGCTGTGAGGCAATAACACTACCGCTGTACCACCGTGGAATTCAAAGTTCTTTAGTAATGAGAAGTAAATGATACCTACATATATTTAAATGAAGATCTAATGTTACCTCTCTTTTTAAAAGCACAGTAATATTATTTACTAGCTGTACTGTCAGAACATCCAACAATTTCTCCAAGTATTATCATTATAATGAACAATTCAATACAATGCAGGACTTCTCAAGGTTACATTTGACATTACAGCCATTAAAGTGTCAGCATCAGTATCATAATCACATTATGGTATATAAACCCCAACCTTAGCTACAGCAGGGCAAATTTCATTGTTCTACTAATAACTGTTCTCGTAAGAACAGACCAAGTTTTCCTGAATCTGGTTTAAAAGTACACTTTTAAAAGTTATCATGTGTGCAAAATAATCATTTTAACCACTAGATTACAGGAGGTGCAAACTGTCTTCCCATTATTGTCTAGCAATCTTGAATCTTTATCTAAGATAATGGCTGTTGACAGTAGAGCTCCCACTTTTTTTCAGGTATAGATAAAGAAACTGTACAAGAACCACCCTTATGAGTGTTACTTAAATGCTGTCTATGGACGGGTGTCCCCACATCCTGCAAGCATACTTTGGGACAGCATATTGTGCAGCAGAAGACTGACTATTAACCCTTAAAATACCCTTAAAGTGGGTCTGCTTCACATTATTGATGTTTTAGAATGTCGAACTGCATATGGTCAAGACCATATGACTGATGCCGAACTGTTTGTACTGAGATAGCTGTACAGAGGAGATCAAGAAGTTTTCCCTTTTCCCCATTGTACTGTGATGATTTTGGAGTTGGTATATATAATTAGCAGAGGATGTTGGAGGTGCAGGGAGGCTTGCTTTCCTGCAGAAATACAGTTTTTATATATTTGGAGTTTTCAGTATTCTGTAACATAGATCGTCTGGGTATGACCATATACAATTTGACTTTATAGAAAGTCGATATTATAAAGTAGATCCCCTTAAAGATATAGCAATGTGAGGACCCTGCCCACTTTGTATCAGGAAGCCTTCTCCTTTTATTTCAGCTCTTTTCAGCTGAAGAAAGTTTCCCTGGCAGGCCTTGTTAAAAGTGCACCCAAAGTGCCCATAAAGGAAATAGCTTCTGTTACAGTCCTAGAGGAGCGATAGGAAACATTCTCTTTATCAGCATTCTGTGTGAAGGAAGCTCAGTCTGCCTCATATAAAACTCTTCCTCAGCATTAGGTGAAACAGTTAGTTTTGTTTTCCTTTTCCCCATACTGAACCTTTGCAAGTGCATGCGAAGATTTGCATGTGAATGCTTTATCCATAGACCTAAGTTTCTCAGATAGTCCAACAAAGTGGGCAAAATAATGCATTTAAAACCATCATATAAAGATATTACTATTTTAATATCTTTATATGATGGTTTTAAATGTGATTAATTGATTAATCGATTTGCATAGAGCATGTGCATATAAAAGGAAGTTGTGCTTAGTAAGTGCATGGTCTGAAGAAGCCTTTTTGGTTTAAACTGGTTTTATGCCATATTTATTTGTTTTATGGTCTTGGTCTACTCCAGTGCTGCTTTGCACTCTTTGGTGTACTGTTTGGATTTATTGTTCTCAGTGGAGCGTTTACTCCTTGGGGGTATCTTCTACTGTTTTTAAGTTTCTCAGATGACATTACTAACTTAGGTTACATGCTGCTTTAATGCAGCTTATTGAACAATGTTACGATATTCTCTAGCAAAGGAATTGCAATCAGTAGAGGAAAGAGGTATCACTGAAGATGATTTAAGTGCAAGAATGGTAGAGCTAGGCTGAAAAGGTATCATTTGGCACTAGCTACTCTAACATGGAAACCTCTAGACTTAGACATAGTCTCAGAAGACACAAATGTAGGTACTGAAGAAGGTGACACTAAAGCATTAGCTTCAGATCATGCCAAAGTTGGTGAAGAAAACTTTGGTAGTTTATAAACCGAAGACACTTCCTGGTGTATGCAATTTGTTTGAGTAACACTCTCCTTCAGAAAAATTGGTAGAATTCCTTTTCTTCATATCCTTGGCAGCTGTCTTCTTTCATGATTGCTTCCTACTAGCTTTAAGCAATTCCACCCTTGTTTTTTTTTTTTTTGTCTGAAAGTCAGTATTCTCCATAATGAAAAGTGGAAAAATTAAGAAAAATAATCTTAAACAAAGAACATTGTAATGCAAAGACTGACAATCACAATGTAATGTTTATTAAATTTATTATTGAAGATCTCTGAAAAAGCTAATGAACTACAAATGCTTACAAACCACTGTGTGGCAATTTTGACCTTTTAAACTGGATGTGAAGTACATGAAGTGGAGAGAAAAACTTAGCAGCACTGTCCTTATACAATTGCCTAATGAATGTATCCAGGTTCCATGGCACTCTGCTGTAAGGTCAGCATGAGCCTTCATAGGGAATGATGGAACAGCATGAAAAACCTGAACCTGATTAATAACAAGATAAGTGAGATAAACCCCTGACATGATGTTTTATTATAATAGCAACCCTGTAAAAGAAAATACAATATTGTTCTCATTCTTTGTGCTCTAAGGTGCAGTCTTGGTCACCTACCTTTGAATGCCATGTTTCTCACCTGTATATTATGTGATCCTGACAAAGCCACCTTTATGGAAACACAAGAATTATTCCAGGAGATGGCTTGCTTACTGCACCTTTATTGTTTGGTTAACCAGCAAAATAATCTTAGGCAATAAAATCTCCAAAAGGCAAACACTTACAAAAAGTTTTATTTGTTCTTTCTTTTTGGTGTAATTCCAAGTCAGAAAAAAAAAAAAACACTCTGTAAATACATATTACAAATAGAAAATAAAACAAGCTATACTGATCTTACTGTCTCCATAAAAGTGCCTTTTTATTTACACTGTACTGTTTATATTTCAGGTACATCAACAAAGTCCCATTGTTTTTAGCACTAAAAGATTACTTCTGGAAAAAACATAACTCATCTCTTCATCTCCCATATGGTGTGAAAGGAACTGGTAAAAACATTTCATTTTTACATTTTATATGTATTTGTTACATTGTATCTAGGAAAATCTATAACCTGACTTGTAAAATCCAAAGCACTTTTTGCATGTACCCAGTGGCCTAAAGGATAAGGCACTGATCTTCTAAGCCAAGGGTTGAGGTTTGAGTCCCATCTGGGTGATTTAATTTGGGCAGGGGCTGGCATAATGGCTACAGATGCAAACTATTTGGTTTGATTGTAATCTCTGGTCAATCTCTGGTTATTGGCTAGGCTTCTAGCAGTCAGCAGCCTGATTGCCAAGTGTTTACCTATGTTAGAGAATGTCGACAATATCCACTTAAATACCTTGCCACCTGTAAACCTAACAAACTGGGCCCAAAAAAGCACTGGTGAATGTCCCTATAACTCCCACTTGTAATTCTATTTATGCTGATAAGCATTAGGTTGGAAGGGTTAGACTTTCCTGTAGCCTTCTTTCTTCCCCAATTAATGTAAAAACAGTATGCTTTCTACTGTTCAACAGATGAGCGTAGTGTGCTCTGCTCTGCACTTCCAAACAGTGCATTTCTCAATAAACTAAGTAAAACAAGTGTGCTACAAAAGGGAATTGGAAAACTGGATCTCTGCATTGTAAATTGAGAAGCAGGCAGGGAACTGTGTAGTTTTTAACAGTAGGGCCTAGGAACAGAGTATTGGGCATATAAAAAGAAACAAAAAAAGTGCTTGTAACTCATACCTGCACATGCTGCCTCTAGGTATCTGCTTTACTGGTTTAGCCCCACTCCACTTTCTTCGCTCACTCCACACCTCACCCTGCCCCCATATCCCATCCGCCCCCGGTAGTACTACGTTTATAGTACCACTGGCATGCCCCCTTAATTAGCTAACCAACTACACATGCTCCTAGAACCCAGCAAACTCCTAGCACAATAATACACCCTCTATCCACCCCACTATCCATATTAACCCACCCATAGCTAATCTATTCTACTAATTCCGCACCCCCCCAATTACCATCACCCGACTAAATACCGCTACATTAACTTAAAAATCAAAAGCTACGAAAACATCATAAATAAATTTTTAAGATTCATAAGCAACTTAAAAGTTAATCTTATGAAAGATGGAGACATCCACCCCAACCCTGGCCCATCCACAACAGTAGACCCAAGCACACCATCTAACAACCCAATGTGTACTACCCATATTGATAGACTTCCAAACTAATTTCTGGTCTGTCATCTCAACATCAGAAGCCTAAACAACAAGATCCATAGCCTACATGGACTCTTAGCTGCTCACTCCCCTGATATCCTCTGTCTCACAGAAACCTGGCTAAAACCAATAACCAAAGATAATGAAATAACCCCCCCCCCCCACAGTACAACATCCTTAGACTGGACCGGATCTCCAGGAAAGGTGACGGGGTAGCTGTACTATACAAGTCTACCCTAACAATAGCAATTGACACCCAACAGCCACCCCAGTTTGGCAATGCAGAAATACTCATCACCAAACTAATAATAAACAAAAATAAATGCAGATAAATTGTCTGCATTTATATTCCACCTGGTAAGAATGATAATACTCTAGAAAATATCTTACATTGGCTAGCTTCTAACTATCCCTAGGAAACCATTGTCTTGGGGGACTTTAACACTGATTGGAACATCTGTTCCTCTGAAACTCCCTCCACCCATTTAAACCTCCACGGGTTAACTCAGATCATTGCCACCCTCACCAGATTTAGCAAAAATAGAGTCAAAGATAGTATCCTTGATTGGATACTTATTAACAGCCACCCCCAAAAGTACAAGTCAGGTACATTACCCGATGATCTAAGTGATCACTGCCTTACCTATATTATTAGGCTCAAAGCCGACATTCCCAACCAGCCCACCTACAAAACTATAAGAAACATCAGGAACTTTAACCTTGACAACTTCCAAAATGAACTCAAAGCATGTAATTGGAATGTCTTGAAATGACTCCCATTACAAGAAGCAGATGAGTACTTCAATACCAAATATCTGGCTATCCTTAACCACCATGCTCCTACCCGTACCATCCGTGTAAAAGCCACAGTTGCACCATGGCTATCTAAAGAAACAAAAAAACTAAATTAAACTAAGAAACAATGCATGGGCCAGGTGGCATGTTACCAAAGCCCATATGGACTAAGTAAATACCGACAGCTAAGGAACCAGACCAAAACATCTGTCATTCTAGACAAAAAAAAAATCACTACACCCTCCTACAACAAAAATATCAGCTAAAACCTCGAATGTTCTGGGCTGGTATTAACCATCTTCTCCACCCAGGCCGTTCCACCACTCCTACCTCATCAGCTGCCCTTGATAATTCCCCTGTTGAAATTGCAAACAACTTCAACTCCTTCTTTACTGAAACTATCCAGTCTCTATCTACCCATCTCACTCCATCGGACACAATCACCAGTTCTGGCACATCTAGCCCTGATCCACCCAGCACCCAACCCACCTTTACCTTTCAAACCATACCTATCAACCTGATCCAGACCTTACTCAAAAAGCTAAAACCTACCACACTAGCTGCCGACCACCTCCCAGCTGAATATCTTCAAAAAGCAGCTGATGCCATAGCATTTCCCATTTCTATTCTGATCAACAGATCCATCTCAGAAGGATCAATCCCAGCAATACGGAAAATATCACGTTATACCTCTCCATAAAGGAGGAAGTTCCACAGAATTATCTAACTTTAGACCTATAGCCATTCTTTCACCACTAGCCAAAATCATGGAAAGGTGCACACACAAACAAATCATGCACTTTCTTATTCAAAACGGAAAGCTCGCCGACTGTCAGCACGGCTTTAGGCCATTACACAGTACCACCACTGCTCTTCTGTCTTTCTCTAATATCATCAATCTTCATAGTAACAACAACAAACTATCTTCAGAACTTTTCCTAGATCTCTAAAAAGCTTTTGATATGGTCAGCCATCAGCTACTGCTCAGTACCCTACAAACCATCAGTTTGGACCAACACCCAATACAATGGTTTCACTCCTACCTGAATGGTAGACAGCAGGCTGTCTTATGGCAGAGCAAGGTGTAATTCCAACTTCCCCTAACCCTAGGTGTCCCACAAGGGTCCATACAAGGTCCCCTTCTTTTCTCTATCTTTATCAATGATCTGCACACCACCATCCCAGGAGCCACCTGCATCCAATATGCAGATGACTCAACGCTAATATGCTACGCCTCCTCCCCTACACAACTTCTAATCCTCACCAAGACCACTTTCAGTACAGTAGAAACATGGCTAGCTAATCACCGCCTGCTTCTAAATCCTAACAAAACCAAGCTGCTTCTTTTCTCCCCTAACCGTAGAATTCCTCCTCCTCCTCCTTCCTTCAACATCAAATCTTGCAGTGACACCATTATCTCCACTGATGACCATACAAAGCTTCTAGGTGTAATAATAGACAACAACCTTAAATTTGATAAAAATGTCAATCACACTATTTAGTCTGTCAACAAAAAACTTGACTCCCTGTACAGAGCCAAACCTTTCCTAACCCCCACTAGCTAGGATAGCTATTGCAAGATCACACCTCCTCTCTACCCTTATGTATGCCTCCCCTGTACTCACCAACCTATCCAAAACCGATCTCAACAAATTATCAGGATGTTACACTCATATAGCCAGATTCGCTACAGGCATGGCTTTTAGGACCCACCATTGCCAGAACCACAAAGCACTAGGATGGCTAGAGTATCCTACCCTTCTACAGTTCAACCAGCTTATAGTAGCGCATAAAATACTCCATCAACCTGATAACACCCCTGCCCTCAAAAATATTCTCACCCCTCATAGTGCCCCCAGGCCATTACGCTCAGCTGATAAACTAATGATACTGACCCAAAAATCCAACAACTCTGCAGGTGATGCTATGTTTGCCAAGTCAACCGGTAAAATCTGGAATCTACTCCCTACTACCATTACCAAGGAAACCTCACTACCCCTATTTAAAAGAGAACTCAAAAAATACCTCACATCTCATTGACTGTACTCTTGCTCTAAACCTACCAACTTGACTAATACATGTCTTGCTACCCAACCTGCTGTTTAGCCAAGTATCTGTGCCTCATAGCATTTGAATGTCTAAGCATTGTGAATTATGAGATCTGATTGTATTCTGTTCACATTTTTTGATACGTCTTTGCCAATCAGATGTAAGTCTGCACATTGTGTATATTGATATCTGCCTGTATTCTTTGTCTATGTTTTTCTAAACATGTCTGCCTGAGTTTACCACTCAGTGATGTATGTATTCTCTCTTTTTTGGTATGTGGAGCTTTTCTCCCCGGGCCTCCACTTAAAATGGACATATATCCAGTCGGACTATCCCAGTCAACAAATGTAAAATAAAATAAATTAAATAAATAAAGGTGAAACTTGTAGACAAATTCTGTCTTGAGTCTCCGGAATCTGTTTACATCTTCAGTACATGCATACATGAATTTGTATGTGAGAATGCACCAGTGTCTAATTATATTTATGTATCTATTGACATGTAGCACTGCTGTCTATGTATATGTATTTATTGGATCAGTGCGTGCATGTGTACTTGTATATTCGAAGATATGTACACATACAAACATACAAAGATAGGTGCTGCGTGTGGTGAGAGTCTAGCAGTTCACAGTTACATGCGCATGATTCATGTCAGACTAAAGTCACGTTTGCAGACTGCCTTTGAAAACAGATGTAAGGAGCAGTGCATTAATGGGGAAATAACAGACCACCCAGAGATGTTGTGAGGCACAAAACCTCAGACAAAGGTTACCACCACCCCTGAAAAGTCCATTATTTCCCTGTAGTGCCCTACACGGTGCACATTTTCCATTAGACAATGGGCCTTCTGTTAAATTGTTTTTATTTTTTTTATTTTTTTTTTTTTAATAGAATAAACAATTTTCTTTATATGTTTAATGTAAAATAGTTCCTCTCTCTAATGATAAAAAGTTGATGTAGAGTATGTAATTGTAGATGGAATAAGTATTTTACATCAAAATATACACACACACACACACACACACACACACACACACACACACACACACACATATCACTTTCTTGTAACTGCTACTGCAGTTACTTGCTTTATGTTGGTTTATTTATTTATTTCTGTGCTCACTAACTATAACTTTGTAAGAGTGTTGGTTAGTGAGGATGACTCACCATGACTGTGCAAGAACCTTGGTTCATTGAGGAGAAAGAAAAAAGCATGTTCTTGTAACTACTGCTGCTGTTACTGCAACAGCTACTTGTTTAAGTTCCATTTTTTGTCCATCTCACTAATTATAACAGTTAGCAAAGGGAAAGGAAATAGAGGTAAGAAAAGAAGACTGCTGCCTGTGTTTTGATTTGGAACCAAATTAGAGGCTGTCTAGTTTTCCTGCAGGCTTTACCTGTATGTTAAATCACTGCTATGGAATATTGAGCATGCAATGAGGATCACTCATTTTTAAGCCCATTATCTGAATTGGATTACATTTCTAATTAGAAAACTGTCCACATACATACTGGGGCAACTACCAGATGTAATATAGGAATGAGGGCTGTAAAAGTACCATATTAATCCTATTAATACCTCCATCCTGGATGGAATTTGGGATTGTAAACTTTGACCTGTATAATACAGATGACTATATCACCTGTCAAAGATAGTCACAATATCTGAGCCAGGATAATTAAATTATTATGTCACACAAGCTATCTTACAAGACCAAGTCCTAAAAGTGCTATCAAAAGCTAAAAATGCATTGATGGGTCCTAACAAGTTCCCTGGATACATCTTAATTAGCATGAGGTGTGATTTAGCCACACCCCTAATGACACTGGTCAGTCTCAGTTTCCATACAGGTTTTGTACCAAGTGAATGGAGAGCAGCGACAGTAATTGAGGCGTGACTTAGACACACCCCTAACAACACTGTTCAGTCTCAGCCTCCATACAGGTTTTGTACCAAGTGAATGGAGAGCAGCGACAGTCATTCCCCTGTATAAGGGAGGACCTCCCATAGACCCAGGCAGTTACACACCTGAAGTCTGACGAGTCTCATATGTAAAGCCATGGAAAGACTTATCATGGAATTAATCAATCAGGACATACAGAACCTCCAAAAACTAGACCCATCTCAGTTTGGATTCGCCAAGGACAGGTCATGCATACTCAGCCTTGTGGATTTTTTTTGAAGAGGTCACCAAAGCAGTAGATGCAGGCAAAGTGGTACACACAGTGTGCCACAACCTGGTCCAAGATTTTGACTCAATTCTCCACTCTGGCATAGTAGAAAAGCTAAACATACTGGGAATAAACCCCCATGTCACTCACTGGATTGCCAACTGGCTCACATATAGGATACATGTAATCAAAATAGGGCTGGTTACCTCCACAAAGAGACTAGTCATCAGTGGAGTCTCCCAGGTTTGTGCACTGTGACCTCTCCTGTTTGCAATTTACTTTTCTGAAGTAAAAACCAGTACTAAAGGGCTCTGGCTGACTATTTTTGCAAATGATTGCAAGCTAGGAGTAGTCACTGAATACTCAAATAACTTGGACATCCTGTTTAAAGATTTGTCTCAAATAAGTAACTGGTGTCAAAAATCAAGGTCTGAAACTAAATGCCATAAAATAGATTATTGTATCCTTTGGGAAGTCATCTACCTCAGGGAACTACTGCATTGATAATATGGTCCTAAGAATTGACCCAGTTGTTCAGGATTTGGGAACTTATACGGACATTGACCTAACTTCTGACCAACATCTGTCTATTGTTGTAAGAAATCCTTCTATATTGCACAGCTAAAACCAAAGGGATTATATCTAGATCTAGGGATGACATTGTCCCCCTTTTCTCAGCCCTCATTAGGTCAATCACTTAATATAATGCCCACTTTGGCAGGTATTGTCCAGACATATGCAACAGCTTGAACACCCACAGAGATACCTTACTAAAAGGATACACAGTCTAAGAAACATGTCCTACATGGACTGACTTAAAGCCCTGTCACTATACTCAGTATCCTACAGACTGCTAAGAGGTGACCTGTGTCTGGCATACAAGACATCCTCTGACCAATTACTAATGAATTTACTGCACATCAGCAAGTCAAATGGCATTGGAATTACTCAGTCTAGGAATCAAAACCTCTTCTGCAATATCAGCAGATCAGTTTGGAGGGACAGGTATATTTTGCAGAGGATTTCATTATTATGGAACAGACTAACCATCCACAAAAAAACAAACTTCATCCCTGTCCATTTTAAAGTGCAAGTTGGATCTGTGCATGGGAAACAGCAAATTTACCACAAAAGGTATATGAGCCAGTGGTAAAGTGGAGAATACAAACCAAGCAGTTAAAGCATAAAAAATATAATACTCCACACTGTCAAACATAAACATCCAGGTCTTGGCAAACAAGTCACTTTGAAATCTGTTTTGAAATGTAAACAACAAAAAAATAAAAAAGTGACTGTACCATATGTATACTTTTTACTGCTGCTTCTTCTTCTTTCGGCTTTTTCTGGTTAGGGGTCGCCACAGCGGATCACCTTGTCCGCACATTGAATGACAGTGGAGTTTTACAGTGTCAAGTTGCCAGCCCGGTGCCCAACCTTCCACAGAAGGCACACTCACACGCACACCTAGGGCCAATTTAGAGTGTCCAATCCACCTGCAGCATGTCTTTGGGATGTGGGAGGAAACCGGAGCACCCGGAGGAAACCCACGCGACCACAGGGAGGACATGCAGACTCCGCACAGAAGGCACCCCAGCCGAGGATCGAACCGGAGAACCTCTTGCTGTGAGGCGGCAATGCTAACCACTGCACCACCGTGGCCGCCCCATACTTTTTACTGCTGCTATGCTTTTAAAAGTCTAATTGCTACTCTTAATTGATTTTTCTGATGGGTTATGTCATGTGATTTGTTTAAAAATGCTGTTTTTATGGCTGTTTTATGTAAGACACTGAAGAAGAATAATTTGTATCTGAAAGCTTTGTTGTTCTATTAAAACGTGTTTGAAGGTGTGGAGTATTATATTTTTTCGGCTTAAACAGCAAATTTACCCCAGGACTACCCCCTGTACTACTAACGGACAGATGTAACTTCTAAATGCTTTATCTCATGCATGGGCCCCCCTCAAATTATTTATAGTATAATCCTAGTTATTCTCATTGTGGGTAATACATAATTATCAACCATGTGATGGGTAAGGTCAATCTATAACCAAACAGGATAGGCTATTTTAAACGCAAAAAGGGAAACTGACCTGGCTTAAAATGGCCCAAGAGGGCAGCTAACCTAGTACTTTGCTATGAATCTATGAACCTATACTATACATCAGTTCACAAGTGTGTCAGAGTTAGAGTATTGTATGTATTTGTGTATATTTATTTTAAACAGTGAGCACAGTTATTCTTTTATATATTTTTCAGAAAGGACATCTGATGCTATTAAGGACAGTGGAGAGGGTGTGCATTAAAGGAATAATGTGAATTAGATGAAACTGTTATATGGGGGGGTTTAGTCTGGTGTGGTGTTGAGGGCAAAGCACTATGAACCAAATATTCATATGAGGTATGAATATGTCCTTCTAAACACATTCTGTACCATAGTATAATGCCTATTATGCAATTTTTAATTGTTTGCTTTCACTAAAAATAATCGGAGTCTCTTTTTTGCATCACAGTCAGTGTGGTATTAGGGTCAGCCTTTACCTGATTTTTTCAGTACTTTTCCGTTAAACCCCTATCATGTCTTCATGCTGCTGTGTTTCGGTGCTATGCTATCATTTATGCAGGACTGAGAAATGTGATGTGAAAAGAATTAATTGCCTTAGGTAAGGTTAAGATTTTGTCTTGATTTGAACTGGCAGGCAGGCAGTACTGCAGACATGAATGTCTTGTGCGGTGCTGCACAATCACAGGTTTTATATTGTGGACAACAACTCCTTTCATTTTCATGTGACGGCTGACTGAATACACCAGGGACTGTGAGCATTGTCAAGCCCGATATTTTCTTATGTGTATTGTACTGCAGTACAACTCTGAAGACTTCATCAGAGTACCTCACGTAGCTGAGAAATACAGCTGCAAGGCGATGTGTACTTTGTAAAGGTTGCAGTTGTTGAATTGGTAGCAGTACAGGTAATCCAGAGACCTGGCCCACATCTTTCTCAGTACTGTGTGAAATGATATGTGCTAAAAATCGCCCAATCCAGGCATATCCGCTACTGTCACTCCTTTCACCTTCTGTCCTAATGGTATTCCCCTACATTAACCTCCTTCTATGGTGCCCGGGGATTCTCTCTTGACTATTACAGAGAAAAGGAAAGTAGGTTCTGGGCAAAATATGTGTACAACAGATAAACCTCCCATGACTGTTAGGGGTTTAATGGTGGACTGCAGCTATTTCTGACCAAATGGACCTGTACACCTGACATGACAGTACACTCTTGTCAGTCAGTTGTACAGAAGTACTTGTCACACAGAGACTTGTGCCTGGGACTGAAATCGTGGCGAAATACAGCAGCACAAAGTGGTAGGGGGTTAACGGAAAAGTACCATTTTATCTATTTTGTGGTATACATCTGTTTTTCTGGTGAGATAAGGTGTTGTCAGTTGTTGTGGAAAACTGCTTATTTTGATGTCTCTTATTTTTATTTTTAAAAAAAAAACAGTCTGTTATTTGTTGACATTTGTTATTTGATATTCATTTCAAGGTTCACAGGTAGTTACTCAGAATTTGGTCCATTAGGCCACTGAGCAACCTAGCCCAATTTCCTAATTAACCTAAAGCTCTCTTGGGTTAAGTGACTAGCCCAAGGTCATACAGTAGGTAAAGGAATGCTGCAAGAATCAAACCCTGAACCACAAGAAACAGCTTCTTAAGATTTCATAGCTTTAATGCTCTGTGCTATCTGCTTGACATGACAAATACCATTACTCTAGACCACTCTGTCTTTTGTTATTAACTGAGTTACATTAGTTCACTTTCAATGCTCAAACTCTTTGCTTAAGAGTTTTAACAACTGTTGCAAATCAAATTCAGCCCCCATTCCTCTGTCTTCTGCACAACAAGGCCCACAAACCACATTGCATAAAGCAAACACTATATGACATTAACAGCTGTTTTTTGTATGTTTGTTTTCTTTTAAACATTATTTTTTAAATTTCTTTGTAGTATTTTATACTACAGACATTTCAATGTTAAGATTGCCTAAAACTTTAATAAGGAGGTATACAGGGAATTATACAATAAGTGGTCATTAGTAGTCAAAAGTATGCACACTGATTGGACATCCAATCTCCTCACCCATTGTAATGTAAACATATCCAGATGCAGACAAGCCCAGCCAGTCCATTATTGTACAGCAGCTAGACTGATCATACTTTAAGTAATGTACCTTGATACACCTATGACAAACGTCCCTTTTCTCCCCACATTTGGTCTCTGTTCCTTTAGGTTATACCAGCCAACCATAATAGTGCATAATATTAACTGCTAAAGTGAATCGGATTAAAAAAATAAAGCTGTCTAGTTCTGTCCATTAACTAATTTAATATTCAAAAACATGCATGCTGATTGGCCAGATCAGTTAGGGTGCTTGTGTCATCCTCTCTCTGGGCCAGTAATCAAGGAGCCTGAATCCTCACCAGTGACACTGGTGAGGGACATTCACTTAGAACAAAAATAGATACATGCAGTATTTCCACATGCATCTTTCTGCATCAAGCACAATTTCCCTTAAGACCACACAGGGAACACACTTAGTCCATGGTTTGGGTTTCTATCTCTCTCTCCAGGTCCCCAGTAAGACTCCCCACTGGCACATCTATAGAGTTGAATCATCAGTTGAGTGTCCAAGCCAAGTCCTCCACCACTCTGTCTGTGAAAACAATGTTTTGTGTCCCTGCTCTAAGCAGCTGACATACACACTCTTTGATATTTGATTTGCACAAACAGACATGTACACCTGGGAAAGGCTGGCACAGATTTACTAGCTATGCCAGCTTCTGCCCATACTATAAGGTAGTTACTGCCACCAGACACTCCAAAGCCAGCTACTCTAAGGTTTTTACAAGGGTACACAATTATACTATAATATAATATCACAGGTTTGTCCACCATTTTGAATACACTGACAGTGCTCTCAATCTGCATTCAGATATATGCTGCAGTATATAAAACAAGAGGCATGAGGTTTCCACTGGGACAAAAATAAGGAGTGCACTGACAGTTATTTCATAACAAACAAATGTCTGAATTTTAAATGCAAATGTGTATAAAAACATAGTCAATTTGTTATGCACCTGGTTACTTTATGCAATGTTTAATATGATTCCAAACTAATTACTGCATATACAGCTATTGTTCAAAAGGTGTAAAATATCAAATTATAAATCAAGATACTGTTACTCCCAGATCTGTCATTAGAGTAATTTCCTGGAAGGTTCTCTGCAGTAAGAATTTGATCAATATAATGAGCCTGACTCTGACTCTCCAGTCCCTAGAGCTGATTGGGGGGGGGGGGGTATGGTGCTGGCCTGAATTGTGAGTGACTTCAGTACATTCCAAGTCCGTGGGTGGTATGGCCATCCTGAGTCATAGACAGAGACCTGTACTTAGCAAGGATATGATATTGGACATTACCTAATGTTAGTAGGACATGGAGTAGCTCAGGTGTGTCATATGTTTGACCAGTCTGGAGGGGTGTTAACTTGATACCTAGCTTGATACACCTTCATCTCCTGTCCCTTCTTGTGCAGTAGGTGGTCTGAATGTCTGGAATGCATTATAGACTTATATATAGATGCGGTGGCATAGATAACAAAAGTATTGCAATTAAAGTTATCACGTCAGAGGAAAACCCTGTGATACTGTTGGATGACAAGATATGGACCCTCATGTATGAATAAACAAAAGTTATAGCTACCACATTTGGAGATGCAGCTAGTATTTTATTTAAATTCCAGGCTACAGTATATTATGCTTCAGTTTATAGATAGATACATAGCTAGATAGATAGATACACACATACATAAATACATGCATACAGATGTGTATGAGTTTGTCAATATCTTGTTTTGAAGAATTATTAATTATGTTTATCTGTTTCCATTTCCTTGTTTGTGATGTTGTTATTTACATTTAGACAGTTTTCAGAGGTTTGTATGTTTGCATATGGTGTGAGTGTGTTTAATAGTGTAGGTGAGAGTAGTCTGCGTGCACGTGTGAGACATGTAGAAATGTAAGTGTGTGTTTACATTTGATTATGCCAGTGCTGAATGAGGATAAGAGCTTTAGCTTCAATATAAATGTATTGTGGGATAATGAAGCATTTTATTTTCCTGACTGTTGTGTGTTCTCAGTGTTAGTCTATGTAAAAGCAGAGGGCATGTAGGCATACATCTTGGTGCCTGGCCCCTACAAGAAAGACTTTTTTTAGATGTGATTTCAGTTAGGTGCTCAAAGAAATATATCAGTTGTGATACGAGTAGGTGTTCAAAGAAATGTGTTAGTTGTACAGGTGAACAGTCAATATCTGCTGTAATGTAAATATGTATATACATGCTATTAAGCTCATTTATATGGTAACATGTTTTTTTCCTGGGTAACTAGAGAAAACATTGTGAATACTACAACTTGAAAAGACATTCACCTTCTGTGTATCTGTCTGGAATTAGACTGGGATGAAAGTTAAATAACAAATCGCTATGCATCTATATTTCAAGTTGTTCTGGTCATACTTAACACAGAGCAGGGCTCCTCAAAAACTGCCATCTTCTTTGTGTTCCTCTGATATTAGTTTAGAGTGAAAGTGAAAGAACAAATATCCATAGTCATGTATTCCAGTTCATTACTATCATAGATGTACACAGCATGCCTCCTCAACTCTATCCTCAAAGGACAGTCACCTTGTATGTACCCCTCTGACATTAGACTGGGACAAAAGTGAAAGAACTTTGGCCAAAGTAATATATTTCTACCACACAAAACTGCACGCTTCCTAGCCACCACACAAGCTATAGCAATTTTCTGTCTATACATTTGAGATTTGATTGTGTGGAAAGTAAAAAAAAAAATAATGACCACAATATCTCCAGCCTGACATAAACTGTGGTGAATTTTTGTACAAACCACTGATGTTTGAGAGTGAAAAAAGCTGAAGAAATAATCACATTGTCCTGTCTCAAGTCCTCAGCAAATCACAGCAATCACAGTATCATACAAGTGTATTTTGCTTTCACCCACAGACTGCACCTCTTTACAGAAAGGCACTTTTGGTGATTGCTGCCAATGTATGATCATTATGAAGCAGTAGAAATGATAGCCACAGTAATGTACTTCTCTTGATGTGACTTTCCTACTTTCCCCATCATCCATCACCACAATCATTGTTAAAAAAATAAAAACCTGCTCTGCACAGTGTATTGCCCATAATATCTGCATTGCCCATAATATCTGCTTGCCCGCCAAGATAAAATAAATCTGCTACAATACAAACTATCTTGAATGAGCCTTACCCTGAACACAACATTCCATTTCTTTTTCAGACCTTCACATTGCCACCAGTTACAGACTTCCTCTACTGTTTCTTCATTTCTACCATGGTCATCACATCCACTCCACTGTTTAAAGTATATTGGATTTATGCTTCTTAAGGCTGTCTGTTCCATTGTCTAGATCATAGAGAAGGCAGAACAGAAGCTTACAGAGTGAGCTGTCAGGTGTGCAGCACATTAAGGAGCAATGCTGCAGTCATTGCTGCCTTGAACAGGGGTGCCGTGGTCAACTTACTGAGTGTTGCCTTAGGCAGACATCTACTGGGCATTTACCTAAGGCTGGCAGTGTTCCTAATAAAAAGGATAGTTATTTAAGATACGAGCATAGTACTGTGGTGGTGGTGCTGCGGTAGTGTTGTCGCCTCACAGTACAACGTTGTCCTGTTCGATTCTCAGCTAAAGCGTCTTCTGTCGGGAGACATGCATGAATGGGCGTACCTTCATTGAAGGTTGTGTGTCAGGGCTGGCAACTCGGCATGTAAAAATCTACTGCCAATCATTAGCAGACCGGAGTTCCGCTGTGGCGACCCCTAACTGGGAAAAACCGAAAGACACAACAACTTGAGATATGAGCATGTTCAGAATAGTTTGTTAGTTATGCATTATGTTGCCTAACCTTCTAAATATTAATGACACAAAGTTTTTTTTTCAGAACTGTCTCTACTCCATGTTTTTAGAAAAGCCTATGTTTCTGACATTCAAGAAAACATAAGCAGGTAAGGAAAATCCAGAATCACTAAATAAAGCCATAAATATAAAAATCTTTTGCATAGTTCTAGTTCTTTTGGAATAACGCTCACTGTTTCACATTAATTTTGCTCTAAGCCTATTTAAATGATAATATGCCAAGACTGTAACCCTAGGAAATGGACAAAAATTACCATGTCTAAAATCTGTGAACAGCTTCTGTTTGTAAGTACAGCTGTTATGATTGCGTCAGAAATCATTGCATTTAAAGCCACTTGGAAAGGTTCCTGTTGGAACTGCAAGGATTACATATGCAGTCCAAGGAAGGCAGTAACGCTGAATATAAAGCTATGGAGAGTATACGCTAAATCTAACATTGTGGTACCTCAGACTATTACTTTTATTTCAAGGAACATCAATCTCATCCAGTATAAATATATATATAAATATATATATATATATATATATATATATATATATATATATATATATATATATACAGAGAGAGAGAGAGAGAGAGAGAGATATGTATATATATCAAAAGCATGTGGGGAGCACAGCTCTCCATGGCAGGGGTATAGGGTGGTATTCCTCCTTAAGAAAATGGCACTGATGTGAGCTTAAGGATTTACTGCATTTCCTTGACTACTGCACTTCAGTTTTAGTAGCTGCTGAACTCAGAGTTAAAGGTCTTCCACTCCTGACAGAAAGCCACTCTGAGGACTATGTCTTGTAATCCACCATTTCAGAAACCACTATCATACCCCCATACTTTCACTTTTTAAGAAAATCAGCAAGCCCCAGTTGCTAATTTCCTTGATATGTTACCTGATATTAGAAAATCAGTTAAACTGTAAGTGATAGCCAATTGGAGAATGCATGTTCTCCAACAGGGGATTAATGTGCAGGTATTACCCCATGAAAAAAATGGCATCTTGTTTCAGCTTGTTAAAAATTGCTGTTCAGTGAGCATAAAAAAGAAATTGAAAGAAAACAATAATGCCTCAATTAGCAAATGTAACTGCAGAGCAGTTACATGGACTTGAAAAGCCACATTTAACAAGCATGGAAAAATAAATAAAATAAAAGCAAGTAAGTGTGTGTGTGTGTGTGTGTGTGTGTGTGTGTGTGTGTGTGTGTGTGTGTGTGAGAGAGAGAGAGGGAGAGAGAGAGAACAAACCTCTCAACGTCTTTGCTTGAGAATATTGGACAAAGCCAATAATAATTTAGGAGACAAAAAATTAAAATCAGGGACAATATTTAAATTTAACACTATTTCACTTAAAAATTTAGTAGAGCAAGAGGTTTTCCATCAACATACATTTTCTGAATAATAAGAATTATGAAATTTTTATGTCTGGTTTTACTGAATGATTGTAATCCTCAGTGTTTATTTTCTGAAAATCAAACATTTAGAGGGACACAGCAAAAATATAAGGCAAAATCAAAGGACGTTCTCTACTCCTGAGGTTAAAGGCAATTCTTAATGGTGTATGCATTGACAGGGACAGAGTAACATGCTTCTGAGGGTTTCCTCAGAATCTGCCTCCCCATGTTGTAGTCAAGCATTCACAATGTGCATTGCATGCTGTTGAGTTACTCTATGTACACAGCCTCATGATGATCCAGCAGCATGCAATGTGCATGTTAATTGGTTGTATTCTCTGGTACACCACATGCAGATGTGGCATACCTTCAGTATACCTGACTGATTCAGTGTCATGTTAACAGCATCACTGAAAGAGATGGAGAGGAGGTATTGTCGCAAGCAAGAAGAAGTCATCTTCCCATGGCAAAAGTTGAGCAGAGGTGCCCCTGCACAATAGAAATGCACCATGCAATTTTGGAGAAGTAAAAGGGAGCTTTATAAATAAGCATTACTGCAGATTACTTGGTGGGATGTAGTATGTTGCAGCACTATACACTTCCAGTCTTGTCAGAAGGCCCATTCAGCACAGAATCCACAGAGATATACACTATCTGAATGGATAGGATCAATAATCTACTCTTTGCATGACAGTCCTCTGCAGTAAAATCTGTTGTGGATTTATGTGACAAGGTACAACCCACACTAAGTGATGACATCCATGGTAGATCTACGTGAAACAGTACAGGCTGCACTGTACAGTGAGATCCAAGGTGGCATAAAATGGCACAGTGATGGTTGCATTATGCAATGAGATACATGGTAGATTTACAAGGCCCAGTTCAGGTTGCACCATACAGTGAGAGTCACTGTAAATTTTCATGGCACAAAGCAGGTACCACTATTTAATGAGATCCATGGTATATGACATATTGCAGCTTGCAATAAGACCAATGGTAGAGATACTTGGGTCCAAGCAGGTTAGACTGTGCAGTGAGCTCTATGGTAGGTTGACATGACACAGTGCAGATTCCACTATGTGATGAGCTCTACGGTATATCAACAAGACATAGTGTGAGTGCCATCATGTGATGCAATCCATGTAGAGCTACATAGCACAATGTATGTTACATTATGCAATGTGATCATGGTAGAGCTTCGTATCACAGTTGTAGGTGTAGTATGTGATGAGATCCATATTAGATGGACATGGCACAATGTAGGTTGAATTATATGAAGGCATCCATGGTAGATTTGCATAGAGAAGTGCAGGTTGCATTGTTAGATGAATTTGGATTTCATAACTCCCATTCTGTAAAAGTATCCTATTTTTCCTGCATTTCTTGTGATGCAATCAGTAATTTCACTTTTTAACACTATTTCAATAATATGTTTCTGTATATTGTAAGAGAACTTCATTAAGTAAAAAAAAGTAAACACTTTACTATGCTTCTTCCAGGCTGAAATGCAAAACTTGTGTTGTGATTGGAAATGGATACAGTGTCATAAACAGCTCCTTGGGGGAGTTAATTAACCAACATGATGTTGTTATCAGGTAAGAAAAAAGATAAATAAACCTATTTTATACATATTTATTAATTTTATTTGACATTTGTTATCCGTGAGTGTCCGACTGACTGAAAACCCTTTTTCAGTGGAGGCCCAGGGAGAAAAGCTCCACAGAAATATTTGCATAAATAACAAATAAAAATGAGTACACTAACAAAGAATTACATATGTGTCAGTACAGTACAGTACAGTAAGTCAAACATTTCATATTTTCTTGAAGCGTAAAATACTCCCACTACACTTTAAGAACATGTCTGACATTAGCTATATGAAGAGAAATATATATTTTTAAAGTAGAGATACTTCAATTATATAGAAGCATTTTTCATACTTGCACCCTTCTGGCAGGAGAAAATCATAACACAGTTTTGCCCACATTAAGTTACTGGTGTCATGAGATTAACTATAAGGAATCCATTTGATTCATAGTCCAATGACCATTTATGCTTTGCTAAAACTCACTCTCAGCTTTACCTCCTTTCTCAAGGAGGGAGAGGTCAGTTAGACCTGAGCTAAATTTGAGAGTACCTATCCAGTCATCTGGATTTTGTTTGAAGGAAGGTATGGAATCGCATTGATAACATTCGTAGGAAGTTTATTCCAGGGAAGGAGATGGCACTGCGCTATGATTCTGTTTCTCCACTGCATTCGGTTTATCTGCTGATGCATATTCATGTTTTCCAGTTCTAGTGTTCACTGAGATGTTTGACTTACTGAGATGCAGGAGTGCAGTGACCACCAGATCTGTAGTGTCATTTTGTCTGAATGTTGTTTTTCAACTATCTGGACTACTATAGTTATCTTTAATAAAATTACCAAGACCCTCCTTAATAAAAATTGTCTATTCCTCAGATTTAATGAATGGCAGAAGGAGACAATAAGCTGTTTTAGTCTAGACTTTTAAGTACTAGTAGCTTAATATTTTTCTCTGCATTCCTACTTACCTCCTTAATCTTGTTCTATTTGCTCCATGTCTTATAGAATGCCTCAGTGGATTCCTTCTCAACCATCCATTTTAGAAATATATCTATGGGTTCTCAGCCCTCCATATGAAAACGTAATCTTGGACAGTCATGGAGAATTTAGCCAGTAAAATCCACTGCCTGTGCTCCCCTCCCCCACTGTCCTTCTTGCATATTATTTCCCCCTTCACATCTCCCGCACATGATTTTATGTATCAATATAATTCCTCTCATCTCTGCTGCTCTCAAGTGAGAGGGGTCTTGCTCTTCCAGTCACTGTTCATACTCCTACACCTGCATATGGGGGGTCTCTCTAATATCTTTCCTCTAAATTCATTCTAGCAGCCTGATATCTCTTTCCTTATATGGACCCCAAAATGCACAGTATTCAAGGTGTGCTCCAACTGTGGCCCCCTGTAAAAAGGAAACATTCTAGAATGTATCCCTGTAAGAGTATACCCAGGAGTCTACCTGCCATTACCACTGCCCTCTCACTCTGTGCCTAGTGGTCCAACCCAGGTGTGATCAACACCCATCCCTTTCCTGCTTTGTTACCATCAAGTCCATTCCTTAAAGGAGAACAGCACCCAAAAAAAATGAAAAAACGTGTTTTTCAGTAAATCTTGAACTTCTCTGCATTGTAATGCCTCTGCATCAAAGTAAATGGTTACTGTTATTTTCTAATTTGTTATACCCCAAAATTATCTGAAGGAAGCTGCCATGGCTAGAATTATTTTGTTTTACAGTCAATGGCTTCATCTTCCTTATGTCATGTTAGAGGGACAGAAAGACATCCTTAAAATGTGTAGTTTTCTCTCTCATCAGTTGACAACATTGACTGCTAAATTTTCACTGTCAGCATCAATCCACATTTTTAATTACTTTGCTTCCTTTCATTTTCATTAATGGCCAGCTCTATTGCAGCATTTTATAGAATGTTTGACTGACAGTCTTGAAAATGTAGTTGAATTCATTGCTATTTTTCAAAGTAACAACTATAGTTCAGTGTTCAAGTGTGAGAAATCTGAAACCTATGGACACAGGGTTACCCCTGTGGTTCCGGTGGTGGTGTGCTGGTAGCGCGCTCGCGCCTCACAGTAACGCTGTCCGTCGATTCACAGCTAGAGCATCTTCTTCTTGCGCGACATGTGTGAATGTGTGGTGTACCTTTCATTGAAGGTGTGTGTCAAGGCTGGTAACACAACCAAAAAAACTCAACTACCAATCATTAGCGGACCGGAGTTCCACTGTGGCGATCCCTAAAAAGCCGAAAGACACAAACTTGGACTGATATGTTGCAGCCATGGTTTTAAAAATTGTAGCTGGAATTAAAGTCTTTGATGTTAATCTTCTTTCCCCAACTCCCGAAGAAACATGCACTTTTGCAAAATCATATACTGACAGAAGGCAAGAAGTTAGATTAACATATTTGCTTTCTTTCTTTTGTGGTCCTGAGTTTTATTACAGGGAAAGACATTTGCATCTGAAAACTAAGTTGAAAGCCCTGACTTTTGATCAGACTCCAGGCTACACTGTTTATCCGTGGTGTGATACTGGCAATTCTGGTAATCTGTAAATGATAAGGCACATTTAAATGTCATTGTTTTCTTAGTGGCTCTGTTGTTGGGATCAATGACCTAATTTAATTACTGTGCCACTCTTAGTAGCTGTTGTGATGTAATAGATGAGACAGTTGCAGGAAAGAAAGGCAGACATAATTATTAAATTATGTTTTTTTCTGTATTTGAAACATTTAGGCTTGGATTGCAGGGAAGGAAAAACACTTTTTGGAAAGAAAAACTTGACATTTGGGTGGAGTTCTCCTTTAAGCTGATACTTCACATCAAGGTTCTCTGACCTTATTGTAGTGCTTTGCATTTCGATGCACTGAACCTCCATTAACATCTCTCCGCCTATGAATTCAAAATTTCCAAATCTTTCAGTAGGTTCTTACTTCATCCTTCAGTACTATCATCAGCAAAGAGGCCGATCATTTTCTCTATTCTGTCAAAGATGTCTGACACAAACAAATTGGAGAATAATTTGCAGAATTGCCAGTTTGCTTACGTCACGCTTGGGATGATGTTGAAGGAAACTCAAATGATTACAGGGAGGACATGCAGTTCTCAGTAGAAGGGACATCAGACACATAGCAAAAATGGAAGTGATTTCGTGAGACAGCAATGATAACCTTTACTGACAGCCAGAATGCATTAGAAATGCATATATATATATATATATATATATATATATATATATATATATATATATATATATATAGATCGGACTGAATGGAGATCTCCGTACAGAGCAGAAAGGGATGATTTCCCATTTCCACAATGTAGTGCGATCTCGGAGTTGGTATATTTAAGTAAGGGGGGTGTAGGGGGCAAAGCAATAGATGTTTAGTTTTGTGTTTTGTTTGTTTTATGTGTTTTTACTTCAGTGTTCGAACTTTTATGGGTTCGAACATATGATCTCTGCCATATGTGGTTCAAACTTGCAAAGGTTCGATCTACTGAAGTAGATCCATATATATATTTTCACTTTACAATCCCAAAATACTGAAATATCGAAATTCAGTATCTTGACACTGTAAAGCCAAAAACTGAAAACCCAAAACTCCAAAAGCGCAAAATTCCACATTGCGACTACCCACATACACACACCACACACACATAAGCACACATAAACCTTACTCCCTACACTACAAACCAACAAAACACACACAAACACAACAAAACAAACACATGCGCATACCCTACATATAATCCGATATTTCAGTAGTTCGAGATTCTAAAGTGAAACTATATATATATGTGTATGCACATATATATATTAATATATACTCATATGTGTATGTATATGTATATATATATATATATATATATATATATATATATATATATATATATATATATATAAATATATGGGTCTGCTTTGAAACATCTAAAACCCATAACATCTAATTTCATAACACTGAGACCAGAACATCTAAAACCCAAAACATCTGAAACCCATAACATCGAATTTAGTAACACCTAACACAACAAATCGCAAGAAAATAACATCCCGTCCACATATAATGACACCAAACTACCAAGCACACTTTTTACTATGTTTTTGCAGGAGGGCAAGCAACACTGTACCCCCCCCGTAAATTTAATATACCAACTCCAAGATCACACTACAGTGGGAAAAAGTTATTTTCATCTGATTTGTACTGTTAGATGTTATTAAATTTGATGTTATGGGTTTTAGATGTTTTGGGTTTTAGATGTTCTGGTCTCAGTGTTATGAAATTAGATGTTATGGGTTTTAGATGTTTCAAAGTAGACCCATATATATATATATATATATATATATATATATATATATATATATGGGTTCATGTCTACGGATCGACAACTTACTATATCGACATCCACTTCACCGACATCTAAAATAATCGACACCGCAAATCACGGACATTTAACAGGTAAGAGATTTAAATTTCGCTAATCATGCCTACCAGACATGCATAACACTGCCATACTTACTAAAACATGTTACATCTCTTACCTGTTAAATGTCCGTGATTTGCGGTGTCGATTATTTTAGATGTCGGTGAAGTGGATGTCGATATAGTAAGTTGTCGATCCGTAGACATGAACCCCTATATATATATATATATATATATATATGTGTGTGTGTGTGTGTGTGTGTGTGTGTGTGTGTGTGTGTGTGTGTGTGTGTGTGTGTGTGTGTATATTAGACACACACACACACACACACACACACATATCCACAACCTCTTTCCCACTTTTTGAAGATGGGGTTGAGGTGTCATAGTGGCAATTATCTAGAGCCAGTGTTTATACCACATGGGTGCAAAAGAAAAGTAGGGTGCAGAGAAAGAGGCAGCATAAGTAACTTTATCCTATCATCCTCCACTGTAATGGGCTAGTAAAATACCTTTTCCATTTGCTTCACTCACACATTTCTCCCATTATTGTTTGAAAGCATCTAGTCTACCAGCTTGCATTTACATCCATAGACAGCACATTTTCCAATGGACACAGCAATATCTGGTATCACCAGACATACATGTTTAACTTTACTTTTAACTTCCATACCAGCCTTTACATGTCATATCATTCTGGTGTCCATGTTCAGTTTTACCTTTAAGTACGGTGTATGGAATAATGTCCGAGGATCCCTTGGTAATGAAGTTATGCTGGGTTACTAGAAGCTTGATTGAGCCCTCGCAAATAACAGGCACTTTGGCATTTTAAAGATTTCATTTATGTTTCCTCATCCTTACAGTCAATTTTAAAAAGGCTTGAGTTTGTGGCATCATTACTAATAAGATTTGCCTTGATTTCTATGTTGTTTTTGGTGAACATCATTTTAAGAACAATAATGGCCCAATTAAGGCTTGGCCATGACCCTGTACAGTAGTATCATAAGGCCCTTCCATTCCAGAGGCCCTGCTCTTGGTTAGATTGTGGCTGCCATTAAGTACATTGCTTACTGTCCCCTTGCACTGTATTTTATTTTCTATTTCCGTGTTTCTGTGACTGATGGTGTCAACTTTAGGTCCTCATAACCAAATGAGTAAGTAGTGTAACTGTTCAGTTGTTTAAGCCCCTGATGGCTTGTTTTACTAATGATGCTATAAAAAAGAGTTTGTCTATTGTTCTTTATTCTAGAAAACAGCAAAGACACAACTCTTTATTTTAAGCAGGGGCGGCTCGTGGCATCGGACTGCCAGACTGCAGCCCCCTCAGCTAAATAGTAGTAATTGTTTATGTTTATTAATAATGTAAAAAAAATATATATATATCTTTTTTTTGTACTTTAGTAAATCAAAATTTCGAGTCCGTGACTCAGAAGTACGCGCATGCGCATTGCGCACTTTAACCGCCGTTTTAAACAGCTTTTTTTTTTTGTTTTCATTGCAGCCCAGAGGAGCAATGAAGGCATCATTGTGATGCCCAGAAGTCTATGCGGTTCCAAACCGCATAGAATTGGAAGGGGCTCGGACTGCGACGTCCGCAGGCACGTCATGACATGCTTGCTGGGCTAAGCCTAAATGCTGCTGATTGGTTGTCGCTCTCTTCCCGGGCTTTATGTGCTGGGAAAAGAGCGAGACTCAAGCAGTTTCAGTTGTAGAATGAGGTGTAACAGTAAAGTTACCCAAATGTGGAGAACTACTTCTAGTTTACCAATGATTCACAATAATTAGCAGTTTGGCAGTACCCCTGTTGACTCTGTATTCATTAAAATGAGGTACTAATGGATGCATTCCTTCAGGCAGGTTTATATTGTCAGAAGGAGTATAAAATGGCTGTTAAATAATACTGCTCTGGTAAGTAATATTTTTTTTTAACTATGAAGCCACTGTATAAGGCATTAGCAAAGGTTTTTTACTACAATACTGGCTATCATGTAGAGAACAGCCTGAAAGCATCTATCTGTGGTAAATTGTGGAGTTTTGTACAGGGATGCAATCAAACAGAAAAAGGCAGAATGTCATACTGAATTATATTATTATGACTCCAGTCCAAACATACTTCTGCGGTCAGGGTGCAAAATGTAATAGATACTCATATGTTTCCTTTATTTTTATCAAAGCTGTTTCTGTCTCGCTCACCTATTGAAGTTCCAAGCTGTCACCTTGAATGTTCTGTGAAGTTTAATATCTTGCTGTATCTGCTTCAGTCTGTCATTGTGCATTAGTGAGATTAGAAATAATAAGTGAACACTGAGCAAGCTGAAATCAATTTTTGACTTCAGTGCACTGACATGGATTCTTACAAATTGCTGTCTGCTTGTAAGCACTATGAACTTTTGCTACATAAGAATGGAAGCTATCCTGCATGAATTATACCTGCATCACGCAGCACATAATTAACAAGTACAACATGGCTTAACAATATATGTTCTATTGGATTTTGTCAATAGTATTACATAAACTATTGCATTCATTTCTAATGTTTAGTCATAAAGCATGAACAAACTTAACAACTTTTTGTTTCACAAATGAATTACTTCAAGTTACATGAAGTTATGCTTTAAAATTGTAAAAGGAACACAAAGTGCATACAGTTATTCTTTCAGTTCTGTAAATAATGATTCATGTGCATTCACCAGACTGAATTCTTTGTCATGAAAACCTTTTATTACATTCTCTTGTGAAATCCAATATCTTCCCACATGTTTTGCCATCATATTATCCTTCACATCTTCAGTTCTGGCAGAATTTATTCATCCAGATTTGTGCTAAGAACTGAATATGTTTGGGGGCTATATTTCCCCCATTACTGACTTTGTCTGGGTGTTTTTTGCTAAGAGATTAAGAGCTATGGTGAGAACTGAATTCACTGAATGTTTGGGGGCTGTATTCATCAATTATTGGCTTTGTTCAGGTGTTTTGTGCTAAGAGGTTGACAGGTGTGCTATGGTGAGAACTTAATTCACTAAATGGTAGCCATTTAAGTTTCCGTCTTCCTCTTTCAGAAAACAGCTGATTTGGCATAGTGGTATGTTGCTCTGACTGTTTTGCACAGGGACCTTGGCAGTAAAATTTATGGTGGTAACACAGCATTTTATTCTAGCAACTTTCCAAGATTATACAAGCAATGTTTAATGTGTCCCTGGTTTTTGGGCTTTTGACCCCCCCCCCCAAATACATTTTGGCTTTTTCCAGTTTTCTTGTGCTGCGAAGTTGAGATGCAGTTGAGTATTGAGTAGATTTTACAAGGAGCTGAGAGCTGCAGGGGAACAGAAGTTTAGTGTTGCTTAAGTGATTTCGGTTTGCCTTGTTAATAGCACAACAGGTTGTGTACTTGCTTTTGATGCAGAAGGCTGTGGGTTCTACTCCCACAAGGGGTGGATGCTGCCGTACTGAGAATGTTCTCCTTGGTGAAGATACTAACTATGAGTCTGTTATCAGTTTGCCATCCATTTCCTCTTGCAATATTACTAGCTTATCATTTTTTTTAATGTAATATAGGCAATTTATTCCTGAGGGGCAACAGACGCTTTATTTTTCAATGAAACCATGAAATATAAAGGTGTTTGCTAGCAGCAACCTCTTCATTAGTTACAGATTTCTTTAAAGTGAAATTATTTAGATGACTTTTACTTCTTCAGAGATTGTGCATATTTACTGATAATTGACTGTAGAATTGTGCATATTTACTGATAATGGACTGTAGAATTGTGCATATTTACTGATAATGGTGGACTGTAGAATTGTGCATATTTACTGATAATGGTGGACTGTGGAAGTCTGAGTAGACTTTTGTGATAAATGTTCTGAATTGGGCAGTTTTGCCATTATGGGTGCATGCGTTTTGCTTCATTGCTTACTGGAAAAATGTTCAAACCAAATTTAAAACGCCCTCTAACAACTGTACTGTATTGTACAAGGAATATAATTTAGTACAATGAGGAAGGTGTATCAAAGAGCACATGTATGTTTCATATGTAAGGGGCCTATGATTTGAAAACAGCCCAAAATTAATCTTTATCTGCCACTGGCAAAATGTATTTTCTTTGAATGTGGGTTTCAATGCTGTTTCAATGAATGCGAGTTTCAAGGGCAGAAAAGTTTTAATACTAAATTTTCATTGTGAGACTGCATTGCTTTGTTTAGCAGATGACTTAGTGTTTGTGCTGTAAAATACAAAATAAAACTTTCAAATGAAGTCCAACTCATCATAGAAGTAAAGCAGTATGCACATTAGTGTTTATGGTAAATGGAGTGAAATAGCCAAGTAATGGTTCATTGGAATGGCTGCAGAGGCTCCATTCAACCATGATTTTGTCAAGGGGGAAGGGCATTAAACTCAGACAGGTCCAGCTGAACTATACCTCCCAACTGTCCAGATTTTCAAAGAATAAATAGATTTTTGCTTCTTATTTTTGGTTTGTTATTCATAAAATTTGTAGTTTTCTGGCAAATCATTTAGGAATTAAGTCACTAAATGATACACTGAGTTTCAGACTTCATAACCTTCAGAAAAATGCATGCTAAAGTAAGAACTGTTATTCTATCAACTGTCTCAATTTATACAAGAGCAATTTTTAGTACTGTTTATATGTTCCCCCAATATATTTGGCCTTGTTCAGATTTACTGCATTAACAGGTTGAGAGGTACACGCAAATAAATTGCTTTATAGAATTAGGCATAGCCAACCTCTCAACTGTCCCCGATTTTGGCTCAAAATGTTGCTATTCCCCCTAATAATCCCTCCGCAAAATAGCAATTTTGGAAGAAAACATGGAGGGTTTACAATTAAGAAATAACTGTAATAATCAAAGTTATAAATTGCTTGAAATGCATGTAGATTGTTTTATTTTGTCAGCTGCTCAAGTTAGCAGTACTAATATTAAAGTGTCCCTTCTTTGACAGGTTCCCAGCTGTATTGTGTGGCTATTTTATATTTTTGCATCACAGTTTTGGTCCATTTTTCATAAAATTGTGTTTTTTGGCAAATTAGTGGCAAATCACTAAAGACTGAAGTTAGAAAATAATGACAGACATTTGAGTTTCAGATTTTATACCCTTCAGAAAATTCATATTAATGCAAGACCTATTCTATTATCTTTCTAAGATTATTAGAGCAATATTTAAAAATTGTCCTTATTTTTGTGCCTTTGTACCACTTTGGCTTTGTCCAGATTTTTTGCTCTGAGGTTGAGAGGTATGACAAATGTGTCAGGGCCATCAGAGTCAGCCAGAGACATTTTAAATTGTGACATACTTGTTGCACCCCACTCCCCCATGTAGTGACTCTGGATGCGTCCAAGCAAGGCAAGGAGTAGTTATGCAGTGTAAATATGCAGTGTGTCCCCCCATCCAAGGTAGACACAAGTACTAGTGGCTTTTCATCTGTCCTTGATTTTGCAGAATGGTCTGGTTTCTGTCATATTTTTGCACTGTTGATTTATGCTTATTACTCAGAAAGTGCCTGTTGCTCTGTGTTTAATAGCAATGCTTTAATGACCATAAGGTAAGCTTGTCTGAGATTGTAAGATGCAAGTAAGCTTTAATAAGCATACTGTTAAAGAATTGCCAACATTGAAAGCCTTTCTGTTGTTGCCATGCAGAGAATACTTGACTAGATAATGTATAAGCCTTGGGTATTAAAGGACAGGATTCCATTATTTTAAAAAGCTCATTAAACTTGTTGGAAACTTCCAGTCATCTCTACAGACTTTACCTGTAAACTAAACAGAATGCCAATCATGTGTGGTCCATAACCTGTACAGTAATCTTTTAAGCAATGTATCTTGAGCTTGTTTCTTGTTTGCTTTTCATTTTTTACTTTGATCATGTTTTCCCCATGAAACAAGTAGATAGTTGTCAGGCAGCAGGTCTTTTTTGGATAAGAAACATTTTTACAAGTGGGGGCATCACAGAGATTTCTACTTTCAGCATGTTACTTGGTACTTTAATAAAGCTGAATATAAATTATAATTAGAACTGCAGTGCAAGGAGAAGTGGTTTGAGTTGAGTGCTTCTGGTTTTTCTTGTACTTGATTTTGACTGGCATTCCAGTAATGTATTTAAAAAGTAATTTATTTTTTCATGCCTCACAACCTTTTGTTTCCATCTAGATATTAAGTAAGCTGTCATGCAACCAATGCATTGAAATATTTTTATTCTTCTACACTTATTTTTGTCTTGATTGGACTCTCATAATGATGGTTTGCCACCCAGGGCAGCGTATTTAATTAAAGTTAGTTTTTGTGGTTTTGAGCATAGCTCCTCCCCTTTCTGGTTGACCACACCTCTTCCCTTGACCCCACCCATTCAGCTGTCTCCTGCAGCCCCCCTTTGATTTGAAGTTACCAGCCGCCACTGATTTTAAGTATTAAAGTTTCTTTCAGTCTATTATTTACTTGGATTCTATTAAGTATAACAGTTTTCTTCACTTGCTTGGTCACATGGAATTTTAGTTTGTCATTACTTTGATCTAATTACTTTCCAGAAATAGCTGCTGGTGGAGTTCAAAACCATCTTTTTCAAAAATTAGGACACTTATAAGTGAATACTCTCAAAATACAGTGATCAGTCACTCCTATTGGAGTACTCACAGTTTGGGTAAGACCAGTTAAGTCACAAGCATGGGGTGTGTATGTCTGCATGTATGTGGGTAGGTCTGGGTGTTCATATTTGTGTGCATGTTTATGAGTGTATGAGCATCTGCCTGTCTGGATGGTTGTAATGGGGTGTTGGAGTGACAATCACGAGTCAGGATGTTTACTTGAATGTGGCATGCATGCAGTGTATGGATGATGGATGCGTGTATGAATGTGGCATGCCTGGAGTGTGTGGATGATGGATGTGTGCATGAATGTGGCATGCATGCATGCAGTGTATGGATGATGGATGGGTGCATGAATGTGACATGCATGCAGTGTATGGATGATGCATGTGTGCATGAATGTGGCATGCATGCAGTGTATGGATGATGGATGTGTGCGTGAATGTGGCATGCATGCAGTGTATGGATGAGGGATGTGTGCATGATTGTAGCATGTATGCAGTGTATGGATGATGGATGTGTGCATGAATGTGGCATGCATGCAGTGTATAGATGACTCTTTCCAAGAGTGGGAGATAATGTTGGGAATTGTTTGTGGATGATCACTACAATATAGTACAAAGCTTGCATTTCTGATAGAGTTTCACATATTCACTGGTCAGTTTCTTGACCCCCAACCTTTATTTGTAACAAGACCCCAAGATAACTCAAATCCTTCACTTAATGAAGCTGTCCCTTCCTTCACCTGCAGATAGTCATCTATTTTTTCCAGGTGAGAACCATGGCATCTGATTTAGTGACATTGATTTCTATTCCATCTGTTTTACACTCATTAGGAAACCACTTTTTTGCAATCCAGAGATCATAGTACTTAAGGTCATGGAAACAGCATTGTCTGCAAACAACAAAGATGGAACCTTCACATGTCCAAACTGAATAGTCTTCAAAATTCAACTGCACCATGATCTTCTTTGTGAAAAATCATGAACAATTAGTTAGGTAGCATACCCTTGGTTCTGTCCTATGCTCATCTTAAATACAATTAAGTCAGTACTCAGGATGTGGACACAATTTACAGAGTTGTAGGTAAGTACAAGGCTATCTGTCGTTGTGGGATATTTTTTTAAGTCTAGCTAATCTCATTCAAAGGTAAGAATCAAACCCTGTACCTTGTGTTTGTGATGTAAACACCTTAACCATTATGCCAACTCACAACCCTTATTATTATTATTATTATTATTAGGTTCATAGTTAAGTACTCAGCCCGCTGCCCTTGTGGACCATTTTAATCCTAGCAAATTTCCGTTAGTGAGAATTAATCCCTATACCTCTTGTCTCTGAGGTAAACACCTTAACAATTACGACAACCCTGTCCAAGTGAAATCCTATGCCTAGATTAATTACATTTGAGAATGTGGGCACAACTGTTAGTCCTGAAATACAGGGAAGTGCCTCAAATTCTTTTGCTACTTCCTGACAGTGATTCTCAGTTGAGATTAGAATTTCTACAATTGCTAAGAAAGAAAAGTCTGGGCTGCTTCCTACACTGTGGTCATCCCTGAATTGCCAGAGAGTTTACTGAAATCCCTGATATACCCAAAAGTCATTCTTCATGACTACTCCAAACTTCTCTACCACCTTGGTCTTCAGTGACCGCTGTAGCTAATGAATTTCTGGTCCATTAGAACCTACCAATCAAAATTTAAGATATTTATAAATTGTCATATGAATATGGCAGTTTTGCACATTTTTAAAATGGGTGACCAAAACAGGTGATGCTAAAGGCAGATTGTAATGACTGCAACTAGCTGCTGTAGAATACATAGAAGCCATCTCAGTATAAAATGGTGATATTTGGTAACTGGAGACAAGGCCTGATCACCAAACCTTCGAGCTGTAAGGTAGAAATGTAGAAACAAATTTCCAGTATGGCCTTTGGTCTTGTGGTAGTTGAATGCCTTTCTTGGCAAAAATGCCACTGTGAAACAAGTAAGAAGTTAAGCTGAGTATACTGAGATTGATATTTTACCTGATTTGGAGAGATAGTTTGTTAGTAATGACTAGCAAGAATTATTGAGTTGATGATCAACAGCATGACTCAGGGAAGAATACTACATTCAGTCTGGTTGAAAATAATAATCTGTTAAAATACAACCTATATTTCATGTGCCATTCTTTTTGTTTCTTGTTCCAAGGATAAACTACTACATTCAGTCTTGCTGAAAATAATCAGTTGTTAAAATACATCCTGTATCTCAAGTTCCATTCTTTTTGTGTCTTTCCAAGGATAAACAATGGTCCTGTCAAAGGATACGAGAAAGATGTTGGTACCAAAACCACCATACGTCTCTTCTACCCAGAGTCTGCTGAATTTGATCCAGCAGATGAAGACCCAGAAGCCCTCTTAGTACTTATGACCTTCAAGAAACGTGATTTAGAATGGCTAAAACAGAATCTTTATGATGAGAAAAGAGTAAGTGATACAGAATCAAAGAAATATATGGTCACAGATTATATGAAATGTTTGAAGAGCTCTCCTGGTTTCTCTTACAGAATAACGTTTCCTTTTACTGTATTTTCTTTTTTGAAAACTGGAAGTAAGGTCTTCCAGATATGTTATGCTGTTAGTGATGCTTGTGTACAAGAAAATTGAATAGTTTTGTGTGTTCACTTAATTTCGGATGGCTTAAAGTGTGATAAGCATACTTAGGTGATCTGAAAACCTCTTTTTTATTTTTTGCAAAGCAACAGTTCAATTGATTTGGATTATTCTGGAAACTGACAATGTTTTATTGCTGGTATCAGCAGTGGCTCTAGCTATTGTAAATATTACCATTATTTCGTTAATGATATATTACGTGTCATAAGCTGTCTCCAGGCAAGCAATGAAAAATATTTTTGGAAACATTGTGTTACATAAGTCAGATGACGTCTTACTTATGGAAACTTTATGTGTATTTATTTACTTATCTGTATGCATTTGTTTATATTTATCAGTGCAGAACTCTGATCACAATGGACCCATTTTCAGGCTCAGCTTCTAGAGTAAAAAAAAAAAAATAGTTGAATAGCAAAAAAAAAAAAAGAATATAAAGTATTAGAACTTTGTGTTTGATTTGTTAAGGTAGACTCTATCAAAGAATATTCAAAGAATTTATGAAAACTAGTAAAATTTTAAGATTCGCATATGACAGCATAGAGACATAACGTTATATACAGTATTTACAATACAAGACAAAAAAAAAACAAATGTTCACTGCTGTTAATAATTTGGTGTTATGCAAACTGCTGTCGTGTTTTTATGGTTTTGGAGTCGTGAATCAAAGCTATATTACAATAGTACAGAGGAAAGGCCTATTTTGTATATTTGTATATGCAGTAAACTTTGGAACCCAAGCCATCGAGATGACCGAAGCCAAAGAAATCACATATAGTAGCACAAAAAATGCTTTATAACTTCCTACTAATAGTTGCATTAAAGATTTGTTTTATATCTTAATATTGTATGAAATAACAAGGTCAACAAGTTTTTCTTTTACTGAAGATTTAATTTTAATTGGTGGACTACCAGGGTGGCTTGCTTTTAAATTTATTATATTTTGGTCTATATGGGTCTGACAATTCTATACATCTATTTGTGTTTGTCTAATTATAAAACTATTTTGTGAATGTGATGTTATACATGCAATATGAAATTTGTATATACTATGTTTTTGTGCTATCCTAAATTCTGTACTATATTGAGTGTTTTTTTAATGTTCATAATCAATACTGTAGACTGAATACTGCTGTTCATATTCAAAACAATATAATTGCACTGTCTTTTGGAGCTTTTCTCCGCTAAAAACGGGCTCCTAGCCCCGTCAGACTTTCCCAGTTAACAAATGTAATTAATGAAGTAATTAATTAATAAATAAGTGAATTTTGAGATTTCATCATATAATTTTATATGTATGCACAAGTCATAATACAGAATGGTTGGATTCTAAAACAAACTATCCTGGACCATGTAAAGAGGTAATCAAAATCCAGCAAACAATGCCATTCCACCACACTTTACTGGGAAATAGTAACTATGGAAAACCTATACTTAACATACTCAAAGTGATATGGGAGGAAAAGCACCTGGAGGAAACCTACGCCAACCACAGGGAGAACATGCAGACTCCGCACAGAAGGCACCCCAGCCAAGGATCAAGCAGAAGAACCTCTTGCTTTGAGGCGACAATGCTAACCACTGCACCACCATGGCCACCCACCTGCAATACAGTACTACAAGCCATTATTCTTTCAGTACAACAAGAAACCTATAAGTGGCTTTGTGAAATGAAATAAAGTTGAGCCAAATAAAATATGAACGTATTTGTGGCCCCTTATAACCTAGTATTCTGATCATCACAAAATATATCTGATATATATGTATGTGTATATATATATATATATATATATATATATATATATATATATATATATATATATATATATATATATATAAAATGCAGTAAAACCAAACAAAATACCCAGTGGTGTCTTCCAGATGGCTAGGTGCACCCAATTCAGCACAAGGAATACAATAACTCTCACACACAAACTTGGCAACTACAAAAAACAATGACTCTGTGACAATAATAAAATACCACATCCGAATGCCATTATACAATGCTGAGTTGACAGCCATAAAGCATACAATGTAATAAATGTATTAAACAATAACTATGTGCAAATAATACATAACTACATATTGCATGGTACAAAGTGGAAATTCACCAAAAGCAGGGACCAATTAAAAAACATTTAAAAAAATATTCTAGACCATCCTGAGAGGAGTACATGTGTACTCCTTGTCATTGTTAGTGACTCACTATGGCAGTGAGACTATTATGCTAACTTGCAGCTACAAACTCTGGTGCTGTGGTTACCGATCACACACCAGTATGAGCAGATTCTGTCACTGAAAAGCTTTGCGGGTAAACTCAGTAACTTACTTATGCTTCTGTTATATTTGCAGCATCTATTGCTAACTTACTTGCTTAGTCAAATTAATTCCTGTCTTGAAGCTCTTCTCTAGTTTTGAATAGCTGTTCCATTTCACTGAATTATATTTCAGTGTTTGTAAGGTATGCATATGACAGATTACAAAACATTGGTAATAATAATCTTCCTTCATCAGCTAGCACTTTTAACAGAACTGTTTTTTAAATCAGTCAAATCACATTTGATAAAAGAGACATCATTCAGTCAACAACAGTAACAGAATTACCTTGGTTGGGTTTAACACCTTCTGGAACTGGATACAACTGCTGGCCACTGATGTAATGTTTTCTCTCAGTCATCCAGAGATCTCGGTTTCAACTTTTGTTAACTGTAGCAGTAACACATCTCTCCTGCCTACATTTGTTTCCCCTTGTGTGTAAATAAACCAAATGCAAGAGGATATCACTCTGCAGAGCAAGAGTTCCTCCTAAACCTCATAATCCAACCAAAAGAAACTAAGCCAGCGACTGTCTGACCATGTCTGAAACCCGATCGCACGATGCAGAGCTGAGAGAGAGCTCTCAGCTCACTCCTCATTGGCCCTGACTGCAAGGGAAGCAGTTCGGAGCTCCTCTGTTCTGTGCGGTAGTTGACCGCACAGATGTCTGGGTATCCTGCAGCACAGGTTGATGGGTACCCATTTCTCTGCATTCAGACTGCCGATAAAGGCAGTCTGAATGAAATTTTTTCTTGTTTTTTCTAGGTGGGAGGGCTGCAGACTGGGATTCTTACCACCGGACGATGGACATTTACTAAATAAGCAAAGTACAATCCATGACAACATCCCCTGCTGCTTGGCGCCCTGAGGCAATTGCCTCACTTCGCCTCTCATAGTTACGCCACTGTGTATATGTAAGTTATTCAGTTATACAGTTGCTATATAGACAGTCATCATGCATGTATACCTCCCATCATTATCTTTTGACCCTCTGTCAACCTGGCACAAAAGAAAGACATAGATATCCTCTACTCTTACATGGTAACCTATACAGTCGTAAAGATATAACATAAGAATTCAGCTGTTTGATCTAGATGGCCTACTCTTGTACCAAGACAGAATGGTAATCATTGCTTCATGGAATGCTGATGTGTTACGGCAGAGCTTTGTGGAGCATCAGTGACTATAAAGGGTAGAAGAGGAGTGAATATGTCATTGTGGTTGCCCCACATCAGTGCTGATGTCCAATGGAATGTACTAACATACTAATTCCATACCAAACACAAATCAACCCAAACAAAACAGCCAGTAATGACCATTCCATCACTGAATGATTTGTGAAAAAGGGCACTGCAGACTCTGTGAGCTTGATAGCAGGAAATGCCTCAAAGTACTATAAAATTATCCCACTGATAAGGAGATCCTTCATCTACCCAAACTAACCAACAAGTTATGTTAAAATATTTTGTGTGATGAGAACTTCCTGTTGAGATCATTTCTGTTTGAAACAAACCAGTTTAAAAGGTGCAGGGAAAAGAATGGGTCTATCGGGTGTATATTAGGACATCGAACATGCAGAATGTCAAATCGCAAAACATCAAACACTAAACCTCGAACGCGAACAATGCCGAACGCTCAAAATTCCAAAAACGGAAACCCCGGACTGCCACAGTCGGCCCATGCAAAGTTCAACACCTTGACGTCACTGGGAAATGTGAAGAATGTCTGCTACGAATCACTGTGCAATAGCAGGGTAAGCAAGACACATAACATCGGAGTGATACATGTGAATGTATTACCTCCACTGTGGTGTGACCTCGGAGTTGGTATATTTAAGTAGGGGGGTGTGGGGAGCAAAGCCCCCCCACATAAGAAATAGATTGTAGATTGTTTTAGTAGTTAATAGGTTGTAGAGTGTGTGTTTTAGTAGTTAATAATGTAAATATTTTGTTGTTTTTTGATAGTGTGTATGTAGTTTGGTTATTGTTGTGTGGTAGTATGCTGGTTTTGTTTTTCATATTTACTTTTTGTTGAGCAGAGTAGAGTACTCAATGTTTAGGTTTGTAGGGTAGTTATTTTAGGCGGCTGGGTTGTGTTTTGACATTTCAAGAGGTGTAGTGTTTGGTGTGTTACGGTTAGGTGAGCGGATGGCCAAGTGTTTTTGTTTGTGACTTCTGTTTTTGGAATTCTGCGCTTTTGGGGTTATATGCGTTCGATGTTCTGTGTTCGATGTTGTATACTTCGATATTTTTGTCATTCGATGTTCCAATATAACCCGGTCTATCCATACTACTTCTATGCCTCATTATGTACAAATGTCTCACATTACAGAAAGAAAGAGAAGTTCAGGCTTGGGCAGAAATTTTTCAGGCAACTTGATCTACACAGTGCCTTAATGCCTTATAAAGCTGTTCCTCATAATGCAAGTTCTTTACAGAATGGACCTGCCGGAGCCCTTGGGCTCTTAGGGTTTTGCCTTCAGTTAGTATGCAGATATTTTAGCTGTCTATTTACAGGGTTCATCTGAGGTGTACACCACACTTCCTCAGATTTTAGCATCTCAGGTGCAGGTTATATAGTCTGCAGGTTTGTACTTACAGATAGTTTCATTGATTTTGTATCATAGCATGGGGAATACAATAGCTTAGGCTCTTAACTTATATTACTCACACATTATACTTATTTGTTTTAATAATGTCTTTTCTGCAGGATATTTACAGGAGTGTTGATCGCCATTGTGCACCGGACATAATCACAATGACATAACACACAATAACACTTGGGGAAACACTGCTTAATCAATTGAATGTTGCACTCTGCCACTCTGTAAATAGCTCTATGAATGTTGGTAAAACCAGGGCTGTTGACTTTTATCCAGTCTGCAATTTTGGCTTAAGGAATATTCGTGGATTTGGATGTGTCCAGTTGGACATCAATCGATCAGTCAAATATTGATAATCTGCTTGTGATCCTGACACTATAACCTTCACAAATGGTGGTTTACCCCAAAATCCTAGTCATAGTTTTTGTAGTTCAAAAGTAAAGGAAAGATTTGAAAAAAAAAGCGTGAACTGTGCTGCAAATCAAAAAGATCTTGAAAACACATTTCAATCCTTGTAGGAACATACACATTTCCAGTATCCTGAATCTTTCCTTTTACCTCCCATGCCAAATTACCCATCTATAATCCAGCTTACATTTTTCACAGCTCCAATCAAAGCCCTTCTGAAATGAATTACCACCTACTTCTTATGTTATGCTCGACTTAAAACAATCGGCAAACCCTTGTGTGAAATTTCACTGGTTCTCTAACATTCACGTGAGCTTCCCCTAGAAGTATTATCTCTCATCTTCATTTCCAGCTTCTTTATTTTTATTTTCATGTTTAGTGGGTAGGACATTTATTTATTTTTATTTATTTAAATTTGTTGACCGGGAGTGTCCGACTGGACGTGGGTCCATTTTCAGCGGAGGCCCGGAGAGAAAAGCTCCACAGTAAAATAAACAGACAGTAGTTACATTGGATTACATAGTGATTAACAATTTAACACAGAAATTACTTACAACATATTTACAGATGAAGAACATAGTACATCAGTAGACAACTAGAATCTTTATCTGTGAAGTACATAACAGGCATTAACAAATGTAACAATGAGAAGTTCCTGCTGTATAATAAGTACTAGGCTTATGAGCATCTGAGCTTGCTATCATCAAGGTAGTTAGTGGAGAGAGAGGTAGTAGTTGGATGGGGTGGATGATATTAGAGTGGGAGTTGCAAGGGCATAGCCAGCATGTTTTTAGGTGCACTTTTAATAAAGTTTTGAAGTTGGTGCATGATGGTACGGAGGTAATTGTGGGTGGGAGTGAGTTCCATAATTTGGCTATGGCGCAAGAGAATAGTGCTTCACCAGCAGAGTTATTGGCTTTAGTGATCTGCAAGTGATTTTTGTTGCTGGATCTTAGTGGTCTGGTGGTGCGATAGGGTTGGAGTAGATTCTGGAGGGATGGGACATTTAGTGGATGGTTTACTAGTTTGTGGGTGAGTGAGAGTTGATACCACTGAAGGAGGTGAGGGAGTTCAAGCCAGCCCAGTTCAGCAAGTGAGAGACAGTGGTGACTACGGTAGGATGCCCCTGTGGCGAATTTTGCGATTTTGTTGTAGCAGGTCTCTAGCTTGTTTAGATCACATTGCCTTAGGTTGGTATATACTGGAGAGGCATAAAGTAGGGTGGAGATAAGGTGGGAATTTGCTATTGAAATCTTTGCTGCTTTGGTGAGAAATTGTTTATTTCTGTATAATGCTCCTAGTTTTTTGTGGACTTTTTTTATGGTCATGGATATGTGAATGTCAAATTTTAGTTTATTGTCTATTTCCAATCCTAGCAATTTGGTTTGTTCAGTTGGGTATATAGTGGTGTTGTCTTTTGCTGTGATGTTAAAGTGAGAGTTGTTTTGAGTATGTTTGGTGGATTGGAAGATGAGTAGTTTAGTTGTGTTTGGGTTGAGTATTAATTGGGCATCGGATAACCATGTTTCAACAGAGGAAAAGGCTTCCTGTGTGACATTTTGCAGTTTGGGTAGGGACTGGGCTGAGCAGGTGATGGTAGAGTCATCTGCGTATTGGATGAGTGTGCCATGTTTGGTGGCAGAGGCTAGATTATTGGTGTAAACAGAGAAAAGTAGGGGTCCAAGGATGGATCCTTGGGGAACCCCTATGGAGACAGGTAGTTGGGGAGATGTGTCATTCTGCCATACAACGGATTGTTGGCAGTCAGACAGGTAACTCTGAAACCAGTTGGTGACTGATTGTGAGAAGGATAGGTTATTGAGGACAGAGATAAGTTGTTTGTGTGGGACCATGTCAAATGCTTTAGATAGGTCTAGGAAAGTAGCAGAGGAGAGATAGCCATTGTTTTTATGCTGAAGGATAGTGTTTGTAAAGGAGAGTAAGGCAGTGGTGGTGCTATTGTTTGGTCGGAAACCATGCTGATTACTGGAAAGGAGGTTGTTAGTAAGGAGGTAGTGTGAGACCTGAGAGTGTATGCATCTCTCTAGTATTTTGGAGAGTGGAGAGAGAATAGCTATGGGGCAGTAATTGGTTAGTTCTGCAGAGGGTCCGCCTTTGTGGAGGGGAATTATATGTGAGACTTTCCACAATGTGGAAACGTAACTTTCTGACAGAGATCGGTTAATCAAGATGGATACTGGGTAGGCCAGAGCATCAGCTGCGATTTGTAGGTATTCACTTGGGAGGTTGTCTGCTGCTAATTTGGTGGGTTTAAGTTTAGTTAAGAGTTTTTTTATGTTGGAGGTAGGTACAGGAGAAAAGAGAAGGCAGTGGGGAGATTACTAGTTGAAGGTGTGGGTTGGAGGGAGGGTTGTGTTGCTTAGCTAGTGATAGTATGGTTTGGGTGAAGTGTGTGTTGAATGAGGTAGCAATATTTTCTGAGGAGTGAGGGATGTTAGGAGGAGGGCTACTGACTTTACCTGGGTGGAGGATGGAGTTTATGGAGGACCAGAATTGTTTGGGGCTGTATTGTGAGGAGTCTAGGGCAGACTGGTAGTATTGGAATTTGTCCTGTTTTATTAGCTTTTTGACTCTATTGCGTAGTTCTAGGAATTTCTGTCTAGCTGAGGGGGTTTTGGTTTTGCGCCAGTGCTCCCAGGCTTTATCCCTGTTTTTCATTTCTGACTTAGTGGTTTTCTCTAGCCATGGGGAGGGTTGTGCTTTGGTTCTGGAAAATCTTATGGGGCATGGTAATTAAGGATGTTCAGGAAGGTAGTATTAAAGATTCAACTGCGTCATCTAGACTGAGGTACTTTAGAGCATGCCAGTTACATTCTTTGAGGGATGAGATGAATGTGAGTGGGTTAAAGTTTATTTTTTTACGTATTTGATGATAGACGACAGGTTTAGCTTGGTACAGGTATTTTTTGAGTAGGAATGTTGGGGAGTGATCACTGAGGCTATCTATTAAGCAGCCTGTTATATATGACTGGGGGTTCTTACTGACTAGTATCCAATCCAGGGTAGAGTGCTTGCTGGAGTTTTTATTTATCCTTGTTGGTGACTGGACTAGTTGGGTGAAGCTGTGAAAGTGTACATGATGGGTTGGATTGTTGCCAGAACAGGATTGCCAGTCAATATTGAAATCACCTAAGATGATAGTTTCTTGGGGGAGATGGTGGGTAGACCAGCTGAGGAGGTTTTCTAGTGGAGGGATGTTTTGGCCAGGTGGGAAGTAGCATCCAATTATGTTGATGGTTTTGTTTTGGTTAATTTTGAGGTTGGTATATATTATTTCTTCATTGCCTATTTGTGGTGCTGATGATTTTAAGATCTGGATGTTTAGATGCTGTTTAAATATTATAGCTACACCACCTCCTTTTGTTTAGCCGGTCTACTCTTAGTATGCCGTAACCTGTAGGGAGTATTTGCTCACTGGTAATGTGAGGTTTTAGCCAGGTTTCTGTCAGGACGACTATATCTGGGGAGTATAAGTCTATGGTGGCATGGAGTTCATGGACTTTGTTGGATATACTTCTAATATTTAGGCTTAGTAGAAGGAAGTCACTTGGCTTTCTATTGGCTGTAATATGGGAGAAGTTGTGATTTCTAGTCTGATTATGAGGATTGGGGTTGGAGATGGTAGGGCCAGGGTTGGGGTGGATGTCTCCACTTAGGGCTAGTTTTGATATGTATGAGATTATTAGTTTTCTCAGTTTTTGAATGTGTTTGTTTATAAGGGAAACTTTATGATTGTTCTCTGTGGGTAATAGGTATGGTGGGAGGGTTACTATATTAAGTTGTAGGGATGCTTTACGTTTGGGTAATATAGTTGGTAGAATATGTAGGGGGTGCACAGGAATGGTTCTTGAGCTGGTGGGAGGGGAGCTGAGTATGGGTGAGACATGGGTGGTGGTGTGAGTAGTAGTACAGTGGTAGTGGTTGAGTGGGGGAATGATGGAGCTTTGGTAGGATGTAAGATATGCAAGGAGAGTGCATGCAGTGAGCAAAGGAAAGGTTTGCTTGTACATGTCAGTTGAGGAGGTGTGATAGTAGAGGGAATATGGAGGAGGTAGTGTTGGGTTAGCACTGTGGTTGGCTATTGGAAAGATGGGAGGGGTTTGAGTGCAATAAAGGTGGGACCACTGGGGGTGGGAGGGAATAGGGGGCAGGGCGGAGAGCGAAGCGGGTAGAGACCCTGTTAGGTTCTTGTATGAGGGGCTGGAAACAATCACAAAGCAAGACAAGTATGTATTAAGAACAATCACAATTGACCAAGGACTGCTCTGAAACTGTAAGTCTTGTCTTAATTTCTCAGGTGGAAAACCAGGATAACCTTGTATCAGTAGGCTACTGTGGTATAGTTTAAATAAACAAACACACAGTATTGATCAGTTATGGGTACTATTTGATAACAGAAGGGAATAAGAGAAAGTGGAAGATGTGTGTGGTGGTGGTGGGGGGCTGCTTACAGCCAAAGCACAGTGCTCTCCAGGGGAAAATGAAGATTGGCTCAAACAGTTAGACACATACTCAAAGTTAACTGTAGCTGTTTGCAGACAGTTCAGACCCGGACTGCACTTTTCTTATAGGAATGTCAAAGGTGGTACCGCAGTTGAATACTTAAGAGCGGTGTTAGGTCTAGAAAAGAAGAGTACAAAGAGGAGTAAGCACTTTTGAGATGGTAAATATATATTATAAAGATTATAAAAAACACACTGAGCAAATAGCTACCACATGCAATGTCCTGAACCACTACTTAGTATATGTAGATACTGAGCCAATTGGAAGAACATTAGAAAACAAAAACCAGTTGTGCAGCAACAGATAAAAATATAGCGAGCAGCAATCTGTCGTGGTTCTCTAATGTGATTCTATCCACCAGTAACAGCACAAACTTATAGAAATAATTTAGACACTAGTATGAGCTGTCTACACACAACACAATTACATGAATAACATTAGTGAACAAGGTGCAGCTATGCAAATAGACCATACATACTATTGTACTAGTAACAACTTGGTGCATGCCATAGTAACATCAAAAATAAAGCATAAAACATATTAGATGTCTAACACAATTCAACATAAACATATACAGTTGTAAAATGTCTAATACAATTCAACATAAATAGGCATTTACAGTTGTAAAACACTTACTGGAGAGACAGTGAGCCTTCATGGGGCCTGTAGCAGAGTGGATTGTAGTTTTACAAATGGTGCCTGCCACAGGTAATATTTATTAACTCTGGGATTGTCTTAAGGTAATAAACAGGGAAGGGGAGGGGAGAACAAGGGTGTGAGCAGGCAGTTCTTTGTACTGCTGCTAATGAGCCAAAGCAAGACAAGTATGTGTTAAGAACAATCACAATTGACCAAGGACTGCTCTGAAACTGTAAGTCTTGTCTTAATTTCTCAGGTGGAAAACCAGGATAACCTTGTATCAGTAGGCTACTGTGGTATAGTTTAAATAAACAAACACACAGTATTGATCAGTTATGGGTACTATTTGCTAACAGAAGGGAATAAGAGAAAGTGGAAGATGTGTGTGGTGGGGGGGGGGGCTGCTTACAGCCAACTATAACATTGGAAGCAATAAACATTAACTCCCCACAATGTTTTCCCTCCCTCCCTTTATCTTGTTCCTCTCCTACCATGCACCACGTATCTCCTTTCCATCTTCCTAAATTAGATTGGGTACTCTTAAGCCCAAATACCCATCCTTGAATGTGTGTAGCTATACTCAGCATCCTTGTTAGGATGGATTTAAATATCATACTATCTACCACCACCCAGCTGGCACATTCTTACCTATTCAATATGTTTGTGTTTCTAATCCATCCAAAATATTCCTTCAATGTGCACCTCTTACTCCTTCTGCATGCCATCTACCGTCTATTTTGTATCTTCATGCATTGTCACTGCACTCAGATTTACTACCCTGACCACATCCAGCAACACTATTACTATGCACCTAAGAAGACTTATGACAGGATCATTTTTCTTTCTATAATTATCTTTCTGAATTCCTAAAAGTAGCAAACAAGATGCTTCCTTCATCAGCACCACAGCAGTAAACAAGCCCATAAAGGAAGGCAAAGTTCACTAAATATTGAAAAAGACTCTGATACTTCTGCACAATTGTGGTCCTTCTCTGGAAATACATCACCATTATCCCATAGTCTTGTCTTCTCTTGTTTCTAAGAAATAAGAAATGGAGCCATGAAAAGCTTCTAAGGCATCTCTGTAATTCAGATATCTTCTACAGTTGACAATATGGGTTCTGGCCTAATTAAGATACAAATACAGCACTCCTGGGTGTACTTGTAGATGTTAGGACATACCTAGACCAGGGCTATTTAATAGGTGCAATATATATTCCCAAGTCTTTTTACATAGTTACTAATGGTAAACTCTTACACATATGAACTGCTTAGGCCTTACTTCTATTGCATCTGCTTGGTTTGAACTACCATATATACAGATGGCCAGAGCCAGATCATGGTCAAATGGGGCCCTAGGAAGAGGAATGATCCCTCCCTCACAGTCATTCTGGTATCCTATTAGGCATCCCTCCATTACCATAAACACTGCTCAACACTGTCGAATGCAGACCATTTTCTTCTTTACTTTCGAAATGAAGGCAGAGATGTGGATTTAGGTTAAAACTTTTAATTTTAATATCCTTTGTTGACCAGATTAGTCCTGCTTGGCTAGTAACATCTTTTCATTGGAGAACCTTAGTGGTATTTATCCTGCTAATCAAATTTTGCCAGTACATTGGGCAACTTCTCCATACTATTTTTGATAGCTAAGGTGGATGTAAAAGATCTCACAGCATCTACCATTAAATTAGATAGATGGGGCTACAGTATGACATCTCATTCCAAGAACAACACACTCAGAAGTGCAACATCCCCTCCTAAATTGTATTGTAGTTGAGATAAAAGCGCAATAAACAAACTCAAACCTGGTAAATCCCCTGGGCCCAACGGCTACACCTCTGAATTTTATAAACTATTCATGGAACCTATTTCCAAAGTATTATTAAAAGTTTTCAACTTTATAATGCAAACCAAATAACAATCCTTGTTGAGGTCCCAGAAAAACCACAGCTCGAACAGAAGAGTTTAGTTGAAAAGCTTTAATCCACACGAAGAATTAAACAACAAAGCCTTGGTAAAAACATGAAGATCTTCCCTGGTTAAGCGCTTTCATCTGCAGGGGATGCAGATTTCATCAGAACCATGAACATAGCGCTGATTAACCTTTTATAATTAATTTTGGCGCCAAAATTCAATTAAAAAACTCAAAAAACTGTCCCTGACAAAATTAGTTAATTAAAAACTACATAAATAGCTAAAAAATGTTTATATATGTATATATATGTAACTACTGTTTAATACTAAAATGGTGTTATAAAGAAATGCTTTAGAAATAATCCATAAAGAAAATAAAAGAAAATAAAATATCTACCTAAATTCATTCCATTAATAAAAATGGTTTGATGCTAATGTGGTCATTTAATCCAGGACTAGTAGTGGCATCACAATACATTTGCCACTTACTTTCTAATAGTCCCAAAAAAACTTTCCAGTTGCCCTCGCAACCTTTAGAGTCAATGTGGTCAATGATACTAAAGAGGAAAGTATGTTCCTGCCCTCTATCTAAAACATGTTTACTGAGGGCATTATTACAATCCTGTTTTTTGATCTTATATAAATGCTCATAAATCCTAGTTTTTAGTTTTCTCTCAGTCTTCCCAATGTAATATGCATTGAAAACAGTGCATAAAGCAATGTAAACTACCCTAGATGTATTGCAATTACTTATCAAATTAACCAGTCTAGTTCTGCTGGTGTTGTTCAACTTTATTATTTTAGTTTCATTGATAAACTTACACTGATTGCACGCCCCACACTTTGTTGTTCCTTTTTTATTAATGTCCCTATCCCTTGCTTTTTTGATAACTTTTTTGCTCTCCAACATGTTTTTAATGTTTATGGATGTCTTGTAAACACATTTTGGGATGGTCCCCACTATTTTCCCTACATCTTCTTTTACAGTTAAAATATTCCAATGTTTAATTAAAATTTCTTTAATGACACTTGTGTATGGGCTATACATAATTACACAAATACTATTATTGTTGTAGTTGGCTTTCTTGTTGCAAATAAAGGGTTTCCCCAGCAAAGGTGGATACTTCTGTCCCCATTCCTTTTTAACAAATGTAATTATGGGGAGTAACATAGAAACTGGGTATCCCCTTTTTTTAAACATATTAAAGATGTTGTCCAATTCTTTTTCCATAATGGTTTTGTTGGATGACATACGTGCAGCGCGTATGCATTGACCCTTAAACACATTTTTGAAAACATGGGGTGGATGGCTACTCCCATAAAATAAGTAATCATTGGAGAATGTGTTCTTTCTGTAAATTCTTGATTCAAACCCTTTATTACTATTACTAACATATGTATCAAGATACGAAATCCCTTCCTTTTCCACTTTATAAGTGAATTTCAAGAAACTAGTCGTGTTATTTAAGTAGTCAATAAAACTTTTTATAAGATCTTCAGGTCCATTCCAAAGGATGAATAGATCATCCAGGTATCTTGTGTAATATACCATATGTTGGTAAAATTCACTAGGGAATATAAATAAAGTTTCCCATTCCAACATTACCAAGTTTGCGAACACAGGGGCACAAGAGGCCCCCATAGCTACGCCCTTGGTCTGCCTGAACACTTCTCCTTGAAATTGCAAATAATTATAATCCAATATTAACCCCATCATGTCAACAATGAGGTTAATTCTTTCCCAACTCAAGGTAGAATATTTTCTTAAGCTTTCAAAAAAGTATTCCAAACCAATTTCCTTTGGGATGCTTGAAAAAAGGTCGACAACATCAATTGTCAAAAATAAAAGATAACTTTGCCAGATATCTGGAGTCAAATTTGCTAGAAAGTTCCATGAATCCTTAGTAAGATGTCTAACATTGTCATACACATGTTTAGTCCATCCATCAATGATTACCCCCATATTATATGTTTTCGATTTAGACCCAGAAATAATAGGTCTGAACGGGGGTTTATTCAAACATTTGTGTATTTTCGGGATGCCGAAAATAATGGCCATTTTTGGAAATTCTTCTCGAATAAATTCATAAACATCATTAGATATTCGGTCATCCAATAAATATTCTTCTACTACTAAGTCAATTCTTCTATAACCAATATTGACTTGGTTACTGAAACTTCTTCATAATTTCCAGAAAGGTGGAGAATGTTGTTTATTTCATTGTTATAATCCAAAGTGGAAAAAATAACTGTACCCCCACCTTTATCTGGTTTCATGATTCTAATGTCTTGGTTAGCCAAAATGTTTTTCAAAACTTCCCTTTCTTTAATACTTAAATTGTCCTTATACAACCCTCCATAATCTGGGTTGCTTTTGATGTTTGAATAGAGCCAATATATATCTTTACTTACTAATTTTCCAAAATTGGCTACATTCGGATGATAAGTAGGAATATAAGCACTTTTTTTCTTGTATTTGTTAACATTGTTATGTCTATCACTCCCATCTATTCCATTAAACTGTATAGCCAAATTGAGTCTCCGGCAAAACAATTTCATCTCCTTGATTGTATCTATTATATTAAATTTTGCCGTAGGTATATATTTCATCCCTTTACTGAACAGGGAAAAAAATTCTACATTAATGTTTACATCCGTATAATTGTATACATTACAACCACTAGATGTATGGATGGTTAAATTGGTGTTCTCACTGAGTGAAATATTCTCCTATTTGAAGGTTGTTCTTCTACTGGAAAATCTGGGAGAAAGACTTGAGAATTACTAGGAATAAGGAGGTCTTGAGTGTAAACTTCATTAGGGGTGTGGGATACTTCAACCTCCTCTAATACCCCGATCTGAAAATCTAAAACCTCTTTTTGTAGGTTTTCGCAGGTGGATAAAATCTTCCCCCCTGACAATTTTCTTCCTCCTCATATCTTTGTGAGTCCTTACGACCTCTAAAGTCCCTCTCTGTATCAAAAAAATGTTTGTCTCTGTCATTCGGCCACACATAAGCTCTATTGTTCTTATATAAAAAAAGGTCCCTTTCAATTTTCTTATTTTTCCTGATTTGTATATCCGTTACCCTATGTTCTACTGTTTGGAACTGTTTATGGTATAAATCATACCATTGTTCAAAATTTTGGTCCTGAATAATTTCCTCATTAACCTTCTCAATTTCATCAATTAAAGTAGATATTTTTTCCTCATTATACTTCATAAGTTTCTTCATGAACAAAAAACCAAACTCGTCAAACATTTGAGTGAATTCATAAATAACATGGCTATTAAATTCAATCTCCAAAGGTAGCTTAAAAAAGCGTAAACCTTTGGGCACAATCTGTAAATCAATACATTGTTGCAAGTAAGCATTGTCTATTTTAACATTTTTGATGTTACCCAATTTCTTCCCCAAATTGTATATCTTATGTTTGATAAATACACTTTCAGTGTTACTTCTAGATTTACTACATAAAGCATTTCTTTCACTATATTTAAAAACAACTTCATCATTTAAAAAATGATCAATAACATCATATTTAGAACTTTTGTTGGATACTGTTGTTCCATGTCCTTTTTTATTTTTATTGTGAATGTTAATTCTATCATTAGGACTGGAAACAACTTCTTTACAAACAGTACCTTTAGTTGTTTCTTGGCGTTTAGCCTTAGAAGAGTACGTTTTCACCGCTTCCCGGTGTTTAGATTTTGCTCCCAGTCTCTGCATTTTGTCATCCAGCTGAAAAAGGCTGAAATCAAAAGTACAGTCCACATCTAGTGAACTATTTAAGTCATTTTCCTTGGAAACTCCATCTTTTTTCACATGTTTAGAACTTTGGCGTACAGAAACGCCTTCCAAAACAGTGCCGTGGGCGTTGGAAACTTGTCCGTTAGGTATCTCACTAGACAAGCTACTATTTAGTTCAAAATTTCCCTCCGGTAAAGCTTTAGCATCGATGTTTAGATTGTAATCATTTAAGTTAGTGTCCACAGCCCCCGCTTGGGACTGCTGTTTAGAGATGTCAGCTAACTTGCTGACTAGAATCAACAGCTTGCTTACATCAGCCTGCAAGGATGTGACTTCCGCCCTCAGAGATTGTAGCTCTTCCTTATCTGATAAAGCCGGTGGCGAATTCGAGACCTCAGCCATCAGGATTAGTAAAATACTAAACCACACGAAAGGTAGCAAACACCAAACCAAATAATAATCCTTGTTGAGGTCCCAGAAAAACCACAGCTCGAACAGAAGAGTTTAGTTGAAAAGCTTTAATCCACACAAAGAATTAAACAACAAAGCCTTGGTAAAAACATGAAGATCTTCCCTGGTTAAGCGCTTTCATCTGCAGGGGATGCAGATTTCATCAGAACCATGAACATAGCGCTGATTAACCTTTTATAATTAATTTTGGCGCCAAAATTCAATTAAAAAACTCAAAAAACTGTCCCTGACATTAAATTAGATAGATGGGGCTACAGTATGACATCTCATTCCAAGAACAACACACTCAGAAGTGCAACATCCCCTCCTAAATTGTATTGTAGTTGAGATAAAAGCGCAATAAACAAACTCAAACCTGGTAAATCCCCTGGGCCCAACGGCTACACCTCTGAATTTTATAAACTATTCATGGAACCTATTTCCAAAGTATTATTAAAAGTTTTCAACTTTATAATGCAACATGGAATAACAGATAATTATTTAAATAACTCCAAAACAGTGCTAATTCCAAAACCGAATTCTCACCCAACAGATCCAGAAAAACTATAGACCAATAGCCCTGATAAATACTGACCTTAAGATCCTAGCTCATGTTATAGCAAATAGACTTAAGAATGTACTCCCCTCTATCATTTGTCAAGAACAAATGGGCTTTATGATAAACAGGCAAACAAGTGATAACACCCTCCTCTTAGATAAATCAGACTTCTTAACAGTGACAAATGCCCCAGATATGTCCTCACGGCAGATGCAACCAAAGCTTTTGATAGAGTTCACTTACATTTCCTATTTAATATATTGCCTTTATATGGTTTTCCTCATGAATTCATATGGATAATTAAGGTTCTGTATCAGAAAGCTTCTACCACTATTCAGATAAATAATCTCAAAACTAACCTTATACTATTATCCAATGATACAAGACAAGGTTGCCCTCTTTCCCCATACCTCTTTAATCTTTATCTAGAACCTCTCCTTTTGTTTATTTCACAAAAAAAACTTCCATCACATACCTATAATCTATAATCATCATCTTCTTTCAGCTGTTCCCATTAGGGGTCGCCACAGCGGATCATCTGTTTGCATTTCTTCCTGTCCTCTGCATCTTGCTCTGTCACACCAACCACCTGCATGTCCTCTCTCACCACATCCATAAACCTTATCTTAGGCCTTCCTCTTTTCCTGTTACCTGGTAGCTTCATCCTTAGCATCTTTTTTCCAATATACTCAGCATCCATCCTCAGCACATGTCCAAACCAATGGAATCTTGCCTCTCTGGCTTTGTTTCCAAACCTCCCAACCTGAGCTGACCCTCTAATATACTTAATCCTGTCCACCCTCATCATACCCAATGCAAATCTTAACATCTTTAACTCTGACACATCCAGCTCTAACTCCTGCCTTTTTGTCAATGCCACTGTCTCCAACCCATAAAACATAGCTGGTCTCACTACCCTATTGAAGACCTTCCCTTTCACTCTTACTGGTACTAGTCTGTCACAAATCACTCCTGACACTCTTCTCCACCTACTCCATCCTGCCTGTACTCTCTTCTTCACCTCTCTTCCACACTCACCATTACTCTGAACTATTGATCCCAAGTACTTAAACTCATCCACCTTCGCCACCTCTGCTCCTTGCATCCTCACCATTCCTTTATCCTCCCTCTCATTCACACACATATATTCTGTCTTAGTTCTGCTGACCTTCATTCCTCTTCTCTCTAGAGCATATCTCCATCTCTCCAGGGTCTCCTCCACCTCTTCGCTACTCTCACTACAGATCACAATGTCATCTGCAAACATCATAGCCCACGGGGACTCCTGTCTGATCTTGTCTGTCAACCTGTCCATCACCATTGAAAATAAGAAAGGGCTCAGAGCTAATCCTTGATGTAATCCTACCTCCACCTTAAATGCACCCATCACTCCCACCGCAGACCTCACTGCTGTCACACTACCCTCGTACATATCCTGTACCACTCTTACATACTTCTCTGACACTCCCGACTTCCTCATACAGTACCACAACTCCTCTCTAGACACACTGTCATATGCTTTCTCTAAGTCTACAAAAACACAATGCAACTCCTTCTGACTTTCTCTGTACTTCTCCATCAACACTTTCAGAGCAAACATCGCATCTGTAGTGCTCTTTCCGGGCATGAAACCATACTGCTGACCTAGAATCTATAAAACAAATCTTATATTCTCTGCTTTTGCTGATGACTTAAATATATATTTTCAACTTCTCACTACAGACCTCCCAAAAATACTTAAAGCTATAGATGAGTTCTCTGAAATCTCTAACTATAATTTCAATCTAAACAAATCCCACATATTTCCCATGAATCTTATAGGTCATAAGGAATTTTACTTTCCCATGAGTGAGATCAAGATAAGTTACCAGATAAAATACCTAGGAATAATATTTACTCCTGACTTTAAGGATATGATAAAGAATAACCTATTGAGTACATGGACCATTATTGAAAGTGATATCAATAGGTGGAAGAATATTAATATGTCATTACTCTCAAAAGCTAGTGTTGTTAAGATGAAACTTTTACCGAGAATACTCTTTCAACTAAATGCTACTTTTTCAAATATTACCCCAAAATTCTTCCTTGATATAGAAAAAGCTATATCAAGATTCTTATAGTACCCCAACTCCACTAGAATTAAATATGACAAACTTGTACTTACCAAAGACAAAGGGGGATAGGGGTTACCTGATTTCAAACTCTATTATAGTATAATTACTGCTTACAGACTAATACAGATAATAAGTCATGACCCGTATGCAAATACCTGGACCAAAATCTGGTCTGAATAACTGAAATCCCTTGGGTATAACAGCAAATCCCTACCATTTTTAAACCTAAATCAAAATGGCATATTTATGAAGAATATAAACCCACTAATTAAATACATGATTATTACTACACAGAAATGATTTAAATCATTGCAATTATTAGATGCTCTTGCCTTTATACAACCACTCCACCTAAATCCCAACCTACTAATAAACAATAAACCATTAAATCTAACAAATTACCCTCTGATAAAAGATCTCACAGTATGGGAAATATACCAATGGAGACAATCCAATATACAACAAATAAAACTAGAACTAAATCTTACTAAGAAATATACTGATGTTCTTACCCAAATCCATTATCTCATAAATGCTAAATTCTCACAAACACAAGACAACTTGCAGGACATTAACTTAGTAAAACTAATGCTAGAAAACCTCGAGATGAAAGGGAAAACAATTTCTAGGTCATAACTCAACTGATTAAAACTATGACACTACAATATCAACAGTTGCAAGCCACTTTGGAAAAAATGCAAGGCTCGACCATCTGTGCTATGAACGAGCATCAGCCTTCATCTGCTATTTCAGTGACTGGTTCTATTTTAATATCGGACCACCCAGGAACTACTGGTTCATCAGTTCCTAACAGTATACCTTGTGGCCAAGGTACAAAGAGACAGTTTGAACCTACAAACCAAGGTTCACGCTTTCAGCAGTGGCTGAATCAGGAAGTTACTTTTTGCAACAATGACCGCAGAACCAAAAATAAGGACTTCAACTGCAAACTTCAAGAATTTGAACAAAAGATGGGCAAGGTACGTCACTTACAAACTGACAATGTGTACCTTGGTGAATGTATTAGACTTTAGAGAGTACCGAGGGGTTTGAGAATGCACGAATTCCCTAACGGTTTAACAACAAGTCAACCAGAATTTAGTGAACTGATAACCATGTTCAGTTGACATGGCATTGAATTATTACATTTTATTATAAAAATTAACACAAATAGATAACATATTGTTAGAGGAAATTAATGTATTGAATGATGCCATTATCTCTGACCTTGTATTTTCTAGTATGGAACCTAACCACACTAATGTTTTTGAAAAAGTAGAACAACAGGTTAGGGAAAACAAAGTTAGAAAACACAAAAAATTAAAAAGGGATGAACAGGAATGTGCACAGAAAACAGCCTATCTTCCACCTAAGAGTTACTTTGAGCCTAACAGGGTTGTTAATTGGAATATGGCTAATGATATGAGAACAGGGACACTTAGTTACGAAAAAGAAGAAAGGGATGACAACACTATTGTATATTTTCCTAATGAGGAAGACAAATTATTCAAGCAACAACTTTCCCACTTAAAAAGGTCCAAAAGGATTTATAACAACAAAAAAATAAAAAAGGTACTAATTTTTTTTGGGCAGTCAACAACACTGAGGGTGCAGAGACAAGGAGGTCAGAGAAACTACTGGAGGGGCAACAGAAACAACAGGTACTAGATAGTGACAGTTACAATTCACTTGTATAAACAATTTTTGAAGGAAACGTTTATAGCTACCAAGGTTTCAACATTTTCAATTACACTGACGAGAAAATTACAGAAACCTATTTTTCCCTTTTTAAAAAGGTCTTAAATTTGTTCCAGGGAAAGAGGTAGACATTCGTAAAATTGTTATTGAATTCAAGTTGTACTTAAGGAAACTTAATTTTCGGCTTTTTTTCAAAGATGACAGTATGCTTGGTACTCAGAAGCTATTGGGAAAGAAGAGTGGTTTTAACCCCCCCTTACACCCCACTCTAGTTAGCTTTGAGAAGGTGTGTACTAGAGAAATCTACGAGGCTTTTTTTTGTAACAAGATAGGTATTTTAACCTCAATAAAGAAGAAGAAATGTTATTAAGATCTTTAAGAACAGCTGACCACTTGAGAATAATGAAGCCAGACAAAGGGGGAGGTATTGTGCTTGTGGAAAGAAATGACTATGTGAATGACATTTTAAACTTGTTATATGATACCAACCAATACGAACTCGTATCCTAAATCAAATCAATATTGCACAAAAAAGGACACAATTGTTTCTTGAGAACAGTCTTCTACAAGGTGCCATTAACGAGGAATTGTATAACTTTCTGGTCAACCAACACCCATACATTCCTACAGTATTCGGTATCCTCTAAGTAGACAAAAATATAGAAAATCCACCCTATAGATTAATTGTAGCTGCACACAATATTTCTATTTATTCTTTGGGGATTTTTGTAGACCATCTGGTGAAAAATACACTATGTTCCATTCCACACCTCCTTATTGATTCGTGGGACTTCCTTACTAGGATTAAACAAGAATTTTATGTCAGCACAAAAGGGTTCTCTACAGTTGATGTAGTGGAGTTGTTTAATTCCATCCCCCACCAAACTGGTTTAGAATTTTTTTTTGGAAGCCCTGCTTGAACATTCAACTTTGGAAGGGGGGGGCTCATTAATTTTGTGATGGAAGTGATGGAAATAATTTTACATAACAATTATATTGCATTTGAAGGAGAATACTTTAGACAACTGAAGCTGGTTGCCATGGGTTCTAGCAGTGCACCTATATACGCTAACCTAGTGATGGTAACCTGGGAAAAGAAGTACATTTTTAACACAGACTTCAACAATGAATGGAACCTCTACCTTTGTTATTTGGACAATATGTTTGTCCTATGGAAGAGTGATGTAAACATTGTTAATAACTTTTTACAACACCTTAACCAAGTGTGTTCATATTTTAAGTTCACATATTGTTATTCTATAGAAAACATAGACTACCTTGACGTTACTATTTCAAGAGACCAAGTGAAAGGTACTTTTACATCTAAGGTTTTTCATAAACCAACCTACTCCAATAGTTTTTTGGCATTGAACAGCAAACACCATTTTTACACTAAGAAAAATATAATTTGGGGCCAAATGATTAGAGGAAAAAGAATGTGCTCTGTTACTGAGAATTTAAAAAGTGAACTTGGCAACCTCACACAGATGTTTATTGATAGAGGTTACCCTAGGGGTTGGGTACATGAGACTGCTTTGGAAGTTTTACAAGGGTGGGGAACAAAATACAAACCCTTATTAGGTAGTGAATTGACCCCTCTACTCTCCATTTAGAACAAAATAATTTTTGTAATTTTTCCAACACTATGGTAATTTACTTTGGTTCCCTGTAAAGAAAGGTGAATAACATTTTACCAAAAACTGGGGAATAATTGAAGCAAATAGTGAGGTGTTTGACACCTTGGGAAAAATTCCCTCTTTTGTTTCAAAAGTGGGGCCAAACATTAAATACTACTTTGAACATCCACTACACATGACCAACAAATACCAAGGGACAAAGAAATGTGGAGCATGTAATTATTGCACTAATATTTTGGAAGAACCATTTATTATGGTAGCGGAATTTCATGTTAAAGTTCACTTGGTCAGTGGTAACTGTAATAGTAGTGGTTTAGTATATTTGAGCACATGCCAGAGCTGTAGTGCATTATATGTTGGAAAAACGGAGAGGTCTTTTTCTGTAAACATATGTATGAACATCAGTATGCTATAGCTAATAAAAATATCAAAAATGCCCTATTCAAGCATACTTTGGCATGCACTGGAGAAGCTAGATTCAAGTTTGGTATTCTTGAAATTATTAAGAAGGACCCAAGAGGTGTAGATTGAAGTAATAAAATACATAAAAATAAACTTAAGTGGCAACTAAAATTGGGAGCTAATAGGTCCCCAGGTATGAATGAACACATTTTCATTGTTCCCATTTTAAAAGATAGAGCACACAACCTATACATTTTATGTTCTTGGCTTTTTAACTGAGTGTTTTAAAGACATTATTTGTGATTTAAATACAGTATTTTTTATGTGGGTTGAGACTAAAGTCACAAATTTTATTTTTTGACTAATATACCTCAATGAGTTGTAATTAATATATGTTAATTTTTTTTGTTAATTGATTGCACTATTTAAACTGTTTCAACTGGTGAAGCACTATGGTTTGACAAAGTCCTGTTGGTTTGGACAAAAGCGCTTACCCAGTTCGTGTTTTTTGGAATTTACCTCTACAATAAAACTTCTTAAAGACTTCTGAGTGGATTATTCTGTTTTGTGGAAGGTCTGGTCCTACTTGAAGTTTTTGTGTTTTTACTTGTTTTTGGCCGTTCACCTATACACCCACAGTTTGCTTTTAATAATACAATATGTATTAACTATTTCTGTCAACCAGTGAACTATAGCTGTGTGACTGCATATAACCTGGGATACTACCCATGTATGAAACAGATCCAAAGAGGAAAGGTTGTGGTACTTCCCATGCATACCCAGGTGTCCCTTACAGTATACTCACACCCTTTGCTACTGTAATAACAGCACATAGACCCATGTTATGTACAGGAAATTAAATACACTTATTAAAGATGTCATGACCCTGCTATTTTATCAGACTGGAATGTGATCTCTGGTTACAAGGGCTAAGCTATGCTTAGCAGGTTTTAGCATTGCTTAAATGTAAATTCTAAGCAGATTTGTGCACTGGTAAGTGAAGCCTACATGGTGTAAGCGCCTATTCATTTAACCATACATTAGCACCACCTACCATCACGATAACCCGCACAAACACATTTACAGCTGCTCAAAACTGCCTTAACAACTCTGTATCCAACAGTCCTTGTTCTACCTAGCAACAAAATAAACAGTCCTTGTAGGACTTGAACCCAGGACCCTGCACACCATAGCCTATGCAATTTACCAGTAAGCCACCTCAGGTGCAGTGCTTGTGGATGTTTTCTCAAATATACCCTTCTTTACAGCCAGTTTACAATAGGAAAGAGACAAGTGTGCAATTAGGAAGGATTGGTATCTATAAATATATATATATATATATATATATATATATATATATATATATATATATATATATATATGAATAGAAACATACATAGAGAGAGAGTGAGATATATAGGGAGATCCATATATGTGTACAACAGTATATAGATATATTACCAATAAATACTGTGGTGTACATATATATATATATATATATATATATATATATATATATATATATATATATGCACACACGCACATATATATACAAACACATACATATATATATATATATATATATATATATATATATATATATATATATATATATACACACATATATATATATATATATATATATATATATATATGCATACATGTCCCAAAATGCAAATACAGACATATGCTGCACAGCAGCATGCACAGTTGGATACAAAAGCAGCCATGACAATCACATCTGCCCCCCCCCCACACACAGTCCAAATAATTGAACAGTACACTGCTATAAAATCATGATAGGCCATACACAATGGCCAGACATACAACAACCTCTTAGCAAAACAAATAGAATTTCTGAACATAGCAAAGAAAAATACAACCAGCCAGTAATTCACACATGTTTATTATACTCTGATGTCCTGGCCAAAACCTTCAAGGAGTAAACATTACCAGAAACACATGCCTTAATCACAAGAAGCAATTAACACCTAATTACATAATTGAATACACAGCCTCCAATTACACTCGTCATTTAACCCCCTACGGGATAAAGTATCACAATTAATATTAATACATTGAGTCTGTACAAAACAATTGTCCTTTTATGAATGTTTCATGACACCAAGGAACAGGCGTTTTGAGAAACAGTACCTTGAGACCCACTACTGTCCCCATGGTGAGATTTATTCACATGTACAGCTATAGAACTGATATATTTCTTATCAGTAATATGTCTGACATGTTCTAACAGTCTAGTTTTAAAACACGTGTTACTGTGCCCCACATAAAACATGTTACAAGGCCATCTAAAAACATTCTCTATACACCTACCTCTTGAATGTACAGACGTCAACATGTTTCTCATCCATTCCCCTCAGCAGGAATTACAGCACTAAAGAATGATAGACCAGTATACCTATCCACCTACTACTGTATGACATCTGGACAAAGCCTGACATAATTGGTGGACAGAAGCCCAAATACATGGTCATACATGAAATATTGCTGTTATACACTGAGAAAGTTGCTGGTGTTACAGGGTTTGTTGTAACATATCTTTTCTGAGGGATATAAAATCAGAAAAACACATGGATGTTACTATTTTCATAATGTAATCACCAGAATATGCTACTTATTTGCCAAGGAAAACACCTGTCTGGGGAACAGCCCATACATAACAGGCTAACCAGTGGCCATTATGTGACTGGCCCTACAGTTGAGAGCTATGCAGAGACAGCACTTTGTCAGACTGAAACCCATGCAGAAGTAGCATGTGCAGTCAAAACCTGTTAAACTAGCAGTATTCCAAACATATAACAGCAATACTCACATTCTGTCTCTAAGTCTTGAACCTTCACCACCATTTAGTTGGCATGTCTCTACAAGTCTTGTTATAAGTGGCAGTAGCTCACACAACTCCAGGATGTCTTCCTCACAAGTAAGGGAAAGGACCAACACCCACATGGAGTACTCATTTATAGGAGTATGTTGCCATGACATTGGCTATTGGAAGAACTACCCAGCTGCTCTGCATGCAATTAGCAAGAAAGAAACCGCAATAGGTGCACAGGCCATCACCTGGACATGAGCATCATCTACAAAAGCCATACTACCACCTATTCAAACCAGCTCTATCTGTCTAGTACACAGAGAGAGAGAGAAATGAAACATAAAGTGGAAAAGAGAAAAAAGAAAAAAGGTAAGTGGAACATGTAAGCAAGTAACTGAATATAGTACTTGGTCTGTAGTAATGGGAAATATGATTTGGAGGAATATATATGTCCCAACAAGACATGCTGTACTAATATCCTGCTAAACAGCTGCTATAGCCATAGCATCTGGCCCTCTCTGCAGTGGGAAATATCACAGACATACCTCTCAACTGTACAGATGTTCACAGAATGTCCACATTTTACCATTATGCATTTTTTGTCTGTTCCTGCTGAGATCTGTACTTTCTGGCAAATAGCTGAGGATTGAATTCATTAGGTAATGACAAACACTTGAGTTTAAGACTCCACATCCTTAAGAATATTCACTGTAATGCTAAATGTATCATTCTACAAACATCCTATGTTTGTAACAGGAATATTTCAAGTCTGTCACTATTTATCCCCCCATCATTTTAGGCATTGTCCAGATGTGATGCTCTGAGAGGTTGTGAGGTAGGATCACAGCTCAGGAGCCTGACTCACCCTGGGAAAGGACAGCTCATATACGACAACTGCATGGGTGTCTGTCAAACAGTTGTGACTGTGCCACTGCTAGGCCAGTTAATGGAATGTTTTCCGTATCCTTGTTACCTGTGATTATGAGCATGACACATGTTTGCCCTGTAAAGCTAAGAGACATATAGAGAGCATGTGCATAGTAAAGTACTGTTGCAGACGTGTGTTGAACTGCATGTGATAGCTTGAATTAATAACATTCAACTGTACAGTTTTCTACTGGACAGTAAGCACATTTGTGACTGTATGTCAGCCAAACCATTGGCAGGTATGTGAGCAATGACATTGTAACATAATAGCCTACTTATAACTGTTGGACATCTTCCAGATTATCACAGTGATGTCAAACCCTACTGTGCAATCAATGTACTAATGTATGGTGCAGCTATATTAATACAGTATCAATACTGATGTCTCCTTTGACACCCATTTATGTGTGCCATTGTCCAGACGTACTGCTGTAACAGGTTGAGATGTATGATTGAGTGGCAAGACTGTAACTACAGTGTGCCATACTAACATACAACAGAATTGTATACCAGGTATCCCCTGAGCACATGTATGTATGCTTATGTCCAGCTGGAAGGCACAATACTAAATCACATGGGTTTCAAGCATTCAGGTACCTAGGTTGTGCATGTTGCACATGTGTGTAATAGTGTCAGTGCATACAACAAACAGAAATGTGTACAGCTACTGGTTGTTAGAGTGCCCTGACACTGATATGGGTACTAGAGTAGGCATGATATTTAGCTATTAATCAAAGAAGTGTCCACCTGTGTTATGACCCTCTGTCCATGCCTACCACTACCAGCTATATCTGGAGCTATATACAGTGAATATCGCACGTGTACACACTTCCTGTTAGAATGTCAGGTATGTGTGCTATATGACAATCAGACCACAGAAGATCATTTCATAATGTTTTTCATCTTTATGTGACCCCCTAGCCTGTACAATTCCACTGAAATACAATCAAAGGTGTTTCTAGGATGGTGGCCAACTATTGGCACGTGAAGATGTGCCATGATGTTAGAGTCCAAACCAAGACAGATGAATGCTGTAACCATCTCAAGAAGTGCATACACAACATATCAGGTTAAGGGTGTTCACACTCATTCAACTAGCTTATTGTACTGAGTATTATTTCCATATGTTTTCACAGACCCAATTGTTATGTTTTCAATTGAATTGTACAGGCTATAGGTCACACTACAGGTGGGAATTGTTATGAAATGAGTTATTGTGGTGTCATGTTCCAATTGCACAAATACCAGGCAGTGTATCAGGGGTGTGTATAATTCATATCCACTGTAGTTATATGGACACAGCAGTACCTGACGTGTATATCCAGCCTCCATCAAGGTAGAGTAGTCCCCTTTGGTGGACAGCAGCAATACACAAACCACATAATAGGTTGCTACATCAGCTGCACAGGGCACATAGGTGCAGGCAACAACTTTGAAGCAAGTCTACCTATATCTGAGCAAGCATGTAAGTTCACAGGTGACTTCATGTAAGGCTGACTATGACTATGAATCGAACATATCCACACCACCAAGGACAATTGCCTCCACATATGTTCTAAGTCTCAGATGAAACAACACAATTCACCCTGTACTGGGGGTAAAGAGCACCTCATACACACATGCCATGGATATAGGTAACCTGCATCACACAGGTTAGGTGGGAACATCATCACCCTGTCCACCCCTGTTGTACAGGGAGATATGGACATCAACCACACTCTTCCCCTCAACAATGGTGAGCATGTACATATTGCCTACTGATGGCAACAACAGTATATCTCCATGGGGCATAATAACATCAGTGTCTGCCTCCTACATGACCTCAGGCATGTGCTCAGAGCTCCATCACACACCACAGTCAAACACAGACCTGCCACCATCCACACACCAGCCACATGGAAGATGCCCACTGTCAACTGTCTACCCAGAAATGAATGGAGGTTAGAGGATTATGTAATCAAGTGTCCAACATTGGGGGGAATAAGATAGCTCAGGGACAGGAGTGTAATGCAAGCTGCTATAACCATTATAGCTGGGAGGATTTTGGTGTAGTGTGTATTATTTGCAAGTAATATCCACTGTTGATGTGCATTTTTGTGAACCGTATGAGGTCCTGTGATCTTTTTCCTGTTTATGTCTTCCAGGTAACATGCAGAGTGCTCTCCTACCAGCATTCTCTGTTGGGGAAACAGACATCATCGCCCAATATGTGATTTGACATTATGCCCTGTCATTTGGACAGAGAGCAGAAGATGTGCAGGAGAGGACTGCCCTGTCGAACAGTGTGGTCCACAGGGTAAATGATGCCGGCCTGCACAGCAGAACTTATGAGCATGTGCAGCATCATGCCACTGACCCCAAATGCCATGCCCATCAATGGGCTGCTGCTGTAGTGAGGGACTGGCTAGCCCCAGGTGGGGTCTCAGCCATCCATCCCCCCACTGACGTCCACCATGGAGCTCCTCACCACACTTTGGCCACACACCGGTTTGGTCTGCATATGGGACAGCAGCCTGAAGCTGGTGAGCATGACATTGTTCTGTTGTTGCCTGGCAATACCCCAGGCATGTGAAGTGCATGCAGTTTACCATGCACACAACCATCAGTAATAGCTATATTGCTTTATGTAATAGCTATATTGCTTGTTGTGCATGTTCACTTGTGCTGGGGCTAACTGTATTGCATCACAGTGGTCACCACTGGGGCATATCTGACTTGAATTCAAATTCCTGCAGCATACCTCACAACTTGTCAGTGCCAAGACATCTGGACAGAGGCCAGCATATTGTGCTGGACAAACGGCCTATGGTAGGGTCATGCATGACACATTACTGGTATACAGTGGATATAAATTGTGTACACACCCCTCTTAAGATGCAAGGTGTTCCTGTTACTTACTAATTAGGACCACAATATGACAGTCCACACCTCTTCCAGACTTTAATGCGACTCATAACAGGTACAGTTCACTAGTAAAACCAAGCATCTGGACTCGTGTATTGCACCTACAAGGCTGGCCACCTGTGGGGGTGGCAGATGTCCTATCAGCATGATGTTTCAGTCAGGTATGATACCTCATGCTGCCATGTGTGTCAGTACACTCACTGTGGCCTATTTGGCTATAATATCACATACATGGGCATTGTTAAGGCACACAGACCACTTCCGACCATGTATAGGTTTCAAACATATGGATATTCCAGACACATCTGTACAGAGGACTGTACAATGGTTTAACCTGCTGCATGTGAGGCAGATGCTGTTACCACACTATATAAAGTAATGGCAGCGGGAGGTGGTCACCAACCGTGTATGGTATACACATCAAAATGGTATAAGCCACAAAAGATATGAGCCTCATACACACACAGTTGCCAGCATTAGGATTAGAAAACCTGCCTATCTAGGTATTCCTAATATTGTTCTATGCAGTTATGAGACATGCCACAGAGCTTGTACATATCCACCTCCTCCAAAGGTACTTCTAAGGTGGATGACATCAACAGGTCTACTAAATTGGAGTGAAGGGAAGTGTAAAGGGTAGTACACAGGTCAAAAATGGTATGAGCCAGACAGTACATGATTCACACAAACATACATACACACACTTGCCAGTACTGGGATTAGAATCCCTGCCTATCTAGGTATTCCTACTATAGTACTATGCTGTTATGAGACACGCCACAGAGCTTATACATTTCCAACTCTTCCAAAGGTACTTCTAAGGTGGATGACATCAACAGGTCTACTAAACTGAAGTAAAGGGTAGTACACAGGTCAAAAAATGGTATGAGCCAGACAGTATATGATTTGCACACACATATATAAATATGCACATACACTTGCCACTATTGCTATTTCAACTCCTGCCTATCTAGGTATTCCTACTATAGTGCTACACAGTTATGAGATGTGCCACAGAGCTTATACATTTCCAATTCTTCCAAAGGTACTTCTAAGGTGGATGACATCAACAGGTCTACTAAATTGGAGTGAAGGGAAGTGTAAAGGGTAGTATACAGTCAAAAATGGTATGAACCAGACAGTACATGATTCACACACACACTTGCCAGTATGGGGATTAGAACTCCTGCCTATCTAGGCATGTCTATTATAGTGTTACACAGTTACTGCATGCACTACAAAGCTTACAGAACTTTCACATGGCCAAAGTTGCTGATAACTGCACAACTGTGATATAGTATTCCAGGTGGCAAACATTCTGCCTTCTGTTCCACCCATACATCATGCTAGTTCTTTCTGTCTTGCACTTCAACTAGCATTATGGCTTTGGACTTCACCGGGTTATTGTATCAAGAAGTGTGGCACATCTGTGAGCCATCAGCAGTATGCATTCATCACAGATGTCGCCCCAGTACTTACTAGTTATGTCCACCCCTCCTGCCATGTTTGAAGGGTGGATATCTGTGCTTTCACCAATTAACATGGTGCACTTGTCCATTCTGGGGCAATGTTGCAACTGCCACATGTACACAGACAATCCTCCCCTCTAAACTCCAAACACTAAGACCTGTGAGGGTTATCCATATATCACCCAATGTGAACTATGCAGTCTCCAGCAAAGACTGGACTAGCACGTCAAGTGGATAAGATCAGCACCTGCACCACACCATGTGGAACATGTAGCTCACCATGACACCCACTTTGATAGCCATGACATACAGTGAAAAGCCACACACCCACCTTCCCAGAGGCACTCAGTGGACATCTACCCAACCAGCACAGACCAGCAAGGCAGACACCTACTCAGACACCGTGGCATGGCACATGCCAAGGGACACATATTTAACCTACACAATGTGCTCCCAACCTAAGCCCCTAAGGCTAAGCACCATGCACAATACAGTGATTATTGGTAACTGAATACTGAGGCACACACATCCCACTCACTAAGTTGAATATGGAGCAGGTAACAGCCAAATATTAATCACATGCCAGCATCTAACACATGACACAGCCAGTCATGTCACTCCACAACTACGAGTATCACCCCATATCCATGTGGGTGTGAATGACTTGTGACATACCTCCCTGAACTACATGCTAGGAGGCCTGGTTTAACTTTCTGAGTATGCAGTCCAGGCAGGAGTGACAGTAGCCCTGGGCAGTGTACTGCTGTCACCCAGAATGATGATGTGGTACTATCAACAGATGGTTGACTGCAACAGTGGCTTACATGTTATGTGTCATTCTCAGGGGATCCAGAACCTCTCTTCTTGGGATGACATGATTGACAGAACCCAATGACTTGCCATAGATATCCTACATCTGTCAATGCTGGGTTGCCAGATACTGGCTTAGTGTCTTGGCACAGCTATGGTGCCTTATTAGACAGTGTTCCTAATGTTATTACCACCATAATAGCTGCACATGTATGCAATCTGAGGGTCATGCTGCTCAACAGTGGAGATATGTCAGGATGCAGTCACTCATAGCAGTCTCTGGAGTGGAGGACACATGGAGAGGTAGTTCACAACAGCAGACAGCAGACCTGCAATATCAGGCTGTGATACATTCCACAGCTGTCAGCCCCCAAACATGGACCACACCACACCTCCACAGGTGGTGTTGTCTCCATATTCATTATAGATAGGAACACCTCCAGACTAGGATCCCATCATAAAGGATTGGAGATACTTCCAGTATAACTGCCTTGGAGTATTAGTACAATCCAGACCATAGCCTGCTATGGGTCCACATCTATGTCCGTAGACTGTCAATGCACATTCCTCAATAGCCTGCCATCTCTGATAGTCCAATGCAACACTTACATAGTATGAGTCTTCAACTACCCCTCCATCACCTGGGGAATGTAGCCAATCACCAGCACAGTGGCCCAGCACTTCTGGGATTCATCATTTCCATTGCCCTAAACCAGCTCATACTGACCCCTGGTAGAGGATGCAACAATCTTGACCTATGTTGACCCCTTAAATACAGGACCATTGCTTATCCACAGATGTCAATCTCTGCATGGTGAGATTTACACAGGCTGTAATCAACATGGAACTCAACATGTCAGCCACACCCCACACAAAGATACAGTATGTCCACGGTAATCCCAGGTCTGTAACACAGTGATTGCATATGTCTCACAGATTATAGGGCAGAGGGGTGTACATAGGTATATGTTGATGTACATCTGTTGTTGAATGGAGAATGGTACATGTTCTGGTTTGGATACACCTTCGATTGCTAATAACCACAGCCACAGGGGATATTCATCAACCAAACACACTGGGATTACTATTAACACACACACACACACACACACACACACACACACACACACACACACACACACACACACACACACACACACATACACATTTGCCAGTACTGAGATCCATAGTTTCATTGCATCATAGGTGTGCAGTAGGTGAATGGGCCTGAAGGCTCTACAAGGCTATCCCAAAGGGAATACCCTAGCATTAGACCACATGACAATAGTCCCCAGTGTGGCTCAGAAGTATAATCACTGGTATTGTATTCCCCATCCACTCATCCATATTTCTATTGTGAGTGGCCAGTGATGTGCACTGCTTCCCATGTATGTGATCTATATTCTATAACATGGACAGTGTCTGGCTTGTGGACATGTTCCACATGCATATTCTTTGACATGTGGAAGTGTGCTTGAGGTCTCTGGGGCATGTTGTGTGGACAGATTGGTATCTTCTGATGTAGCATTCCTGACCTGATTTGGTGAGAGCTGGCTATGTAACTGAGGTAGTGATTGCACCTACATTGACAGTATGATATGGGTATTCAGTGGAGTTAGTGGCATCTGTCCTTACAGGGCATGTGTATAAGGCATGGTATTCCCTTTGTGGGGTATGTTTGCAGGCTCTACAGTTGTTGCAGGCGTCCAGTGGGGAACATGGCAAAAGGGCCACTGTACACATTGATTGGGCTACTGAGGGGATGGAACAGGGTGCCATGTCCTTTTACTTGCTGGATAACATACACTCAGTCAGGAGATGTAACACATTAAAGTACTTTCTGATGTCAGTGGCACTGTTGAGGTCAACAGGCATGTAGTCCACTGCAATCACACTGTGGGTACTATCTGTGAGGCAATATGTAGGCAAACTACCGATATAGCGGTTGTTGCCTAGCCAAGTGTGTTTGTGTATGATACATGGGTGGAGAGTGGTCTCTGAGTATTAGAAGGGTTGCCTATATTGTTCACTGATCCATACTGTCACATAATCATTGCACATGGTACTAGACTTATAGGGCTGTGGATTGTCTACACCAGCTTCTACGGTGTTTGACAACTGTTGGCGTTTTAATGTGGACATTGTGACATGTACTAGGTCCTCAACATAATAATTTAGCAAAACCCACCACCAGTGGATTCTGTTATTTACACAATCACACCAGCCTCCACACCGGATACTGATGACGCACACACACACTTGCCACTACTGAGTTTCAGACCCCTGTCTAGCTATGTATTGCTACTACAGTGTACCACATTTATTGCATGCACCACAGAGCTTACAGGATGGATGTTATCCCAAGGTACTTCTAAGGTGAGGAACATCACCAGCCCTTGTAAATACTGGCATTGGGTGATGTAGTGGGTGAGAGATTCCACAAAATATTTTACCCCCCACACATTTAAATTTGCAAGGGGTGAGATTCAGACCTCTATCTAACTACCTTTTTGGACCATTATATTATGCATTTATCACATGCACCACTGACCTTAAGTGGTTTAGGGTTGCCAACAGGTACTTCTAAGGTGGATGATATCTGCAGGCCTGCTAATGTCAGGCACTGAGATGTGTACTGGGGCCATAATCTTTGAGGTATGGACATACATATGTACACACACAAGCACTTGCCAGAAATAAGATTTAAACCCCTACCTATGTAGTTATTTCTACTACATTGTTCCACATTTATCGCACACACCATGGAGCTTACATGTTGGAAAGCTGTGCAAAGATATCTTTGAAGGTGAGTGACATCAGCAGCAGTGCTAAAGGATGGGGTAAGGGAAGTGTTGTAAGTGTGAATGACCATAAAATCAGGTCTCTATGAGGATACACACAGTTTCTCACACAATCACTCACATTTACACAGTTGCCCGGATCAGGATTGAATTCCTACCTAACTAGTTTGCTACATTATAGTATTACGTAGTTATTGCAAGTGCCACAGAACTTATATGTTGGAGAGCTGTCCAAAGGTATCTTTGAAGGTGAGTGACATCAGCAGCTGTGCTAAAGGAGGGGTAAGGGAAGTGTGAATGACCACAAAATCAGGTCTCTACAAGGATAAACACACTCTCTCACACAAACACTCACGTTTACACAGTTGCCAGGATCAGGATTGAACTCCTACCTAACTAGTTTGCTACACTATAGTATTAAGCAGTTATTGCTAGCACCACGCAGCTTATATGTGGGAGAGCTGTCCAAAGGTATCTTCGAAGGTGAGTGACATCAGCAGCAGTGCTAAAGGAGGGGTAAGGGAGGTTGAGTGAGTGTGAATGGCCTCAACCACATTCATCTAGAAACACACACACACACACACACACACACACACACACACACACACACACACACACACACACACACACACACACAGACACACAAACACACACACAACTTTACATTTAGTTATTTATTTATTGCATTTGTTTACCAGGAAAGTCCACTGGGCCTAAAAGAGCCCATTTTCGGTGGAAGCCTGGAGAGAAAAGCTTCGACGAGAACATAGATGCAGAAAAAAATTAAGCATTAATTGGTACAGAAGTAAAAACAGTGTTACACATAGTGATTACAGTAAAATATATACAGAATATATACATAAATCAGGAATTTAGTTGGTTTGACTACAGTAACATATACAGTATACATTTGACAGGATTGAGATTACAACTGCAACATGGATACCTATTTGTACTGTAGTGTTACACAGTTATCACAAGCACCACTGACACTATAGGGCTGGGGGCTAACCAAAGATATTTCTACAGTGAATGACGTCAGCACATCATGTGATACAGGCCAATGGGATGTGTAGTGGGTGGGACAGGCCTTATAATGGGATTCTCTCTGTCACTGTCTTTCTCTTCCCCACCTCTGTGTGTGTGTATGTTTGACATACTATATTATGTTGGCCTTAGATATGTGTGTGTATTCCTGTCCAACGTGTGTGTGTGTGTGTGTGTGTGTGTGTGTGTGTGTGTGTGTGTGTGTGTGTGTGTGTGTGTGTGTGAAGTATCAGTGGTGTACAATTTGGTCTGCGTGCACACAGACAGCTGCGAATAACTGATATCTGTAGTCCACTGTGTTGTGAGACATGGGCTTCATTTCTCTAAGTGTAGGAGCATGCCCAGTATGACCTTCTATATTGAGTGTGTCTATCCATTCCAGGGAGAGTTGGACTCCAGTCCAGGATTTTGTGTGCTACAGCTACATGTAGCAAACTCTTTCTGCAGTATATCTGTAGATAGGTAGCCAATATGGAAACACAATGGGCTTAACATATGGGGGATACTGTAACTATTGCTGTCTGTGCTGCTTAATAGATATTCTGATATATGTACTGTTTTACACTGTGATGTGTCATGTCATCAACTACTGACAGTTATTCTTTGTTCATAGTTATTTACCAGGAAATACAAGATAAATGTAGCCGAGACCACTATTCTGAGGCACGTAGACTCCACATTCTGGCACACACCTGCCATTGTGGAGGGGTAGCTACAAACAATAGACTGCTGGTTCTGTGTAAATGATGCAGCACCTTTTTAGTATGCTAGCTGGGGTTCCCCTCCTTGTGCTTTTCTCAACTTCACAGAATGGCCATATACTGCTGCGGCCATACCTCTCAGCTGTACAGATACACCCAGGTTATCCAGAGGCAGGACTCGTATATCTGCTCCGTTTATCTTCACATTGTGGTTTACAAGTGGTTTTGTGGCTATTCATTCATGGGTTTGCAGTCGGGAGTAGTATGGGTGGACATTCGAGTTTCAGACTTCACACACTTCATGACATCCATGCTTCTACACCCCCCTCTCTTTTATTCTCTCCTCCACCTAACATGATGCAAGCAATATCTCAGAGGCATCCATATAGCTGGGCCTTTATCCCAGTAGTATTTATGGCCTCAGCCACAGTCCTTGCAGTAGGACATGGGGAGGCATGCTACTGGCATTTGTTAACATGGCCTTGCATTTGTTTTCTGTTTACTGTGTTAGGTTGTTAGTTGGTACCCACTGGCATTCCATACATTGGCACTATGGGTGAGGCATGGTCCTTTGCCAAAGGACTGTAGGCCATTTGAGAGTGCTGCAGACCATCTGTTATTGCATTTCTACTTGGGATTGTGTGGGGGAGGTGCACACCTGCAGACTTTAACCTTTGAAATGACTGTACTGGTATTTCACTTACTCTGTTGGCTTCCATTTCATATTGTATTGTGATGTATCATGCAGACAGGAGGCATATCAGTAGAGTACACATGTTAGATCTTAATGGCATATATTTCAGCTTCAGACTTCTTACTCTTCAGAACTAGAATGCAACTGCCTGACCTGTTGTAGTATGTCTGTGTAGGTTTGGTGGGGAGCTGTTCACCATTGCCATCATTTGGGGGCCTTAGCCCGGCCTTTCTTCATGGTCATCTACACCTGTTCCTCTGGGTGAGGCTGGTGGTGGCTATGTGACCCTCATTGACATCCATGTGTGTGACCTATTACCACCCACAGTTCTTTGGGCCATCACATGTACTGCGGTGGGGATTGTCACTTTGTGTAGTATGTTGACACCAGTATTTGTTATGAATGCCCTACTGTCCCATATAGCTGTCTGCTGCTATCCCATTTAGCCACCCAATTCCATTGCATGCTTGCATCCATATCATACATACAAGTATGAGAACATATTACTCCATTCAGTAATTGACCGGAAGAGTGACTTACCTTGTTGCTGGGCCAGTATTGAGGACAGTGCTGGAGGGCTGATTATGTTGGATGCACATAGTACACTCCCTGTACATGGTAAAGCTCAGGTAGTGTCATGTTTGGCATCCCTTTTACTGTATGTGTGAGTCAGAGAGAGGTATCAGTCCCTCTGCACGCCTCCTTCTGCCTACAGGGACAGGCCCAGGATGTTTCTCCTCCGAGTCTCTCTGTGTCTGTGCTGGCCTTGGCAATGGTGGGGGGCTGTGTGGCCCTGCCTCGTGCTGTTCCTGCTGCAGCTGTTTTCACAGGATCCTATTTTGTTGCATGGCACATACTATGAACATTTGTGTACATGTAGCTGGAGAGTACTGTTAGGCTCCATCGGATTATGTCAAGGCAGTGGAACCGTGACTTGAGCATCCCAAACACATGCTTTACAATGATCCTGTTTTGTGCGTGTGCCTCATTATGGTTCATAGGTTCATACTAGGCTATCTGCACTAGGGCATTTATAAGCCTAGCCAGAGTGTGTTTGGCTTTCACCACCCATTTTAAATTAATTTTGCTATGCTATGCTATGGTGTTCTTGTTCAGGTGTGTGTGCAATTCTGATGGGTATCATCAGCCATGGCTCCAGTGCATAGCCAGCATCCCCCACTAGATGGCCATATGGGATGTTCCCCCTGGCAAACACCTGATACAGCTGTGAACAATGCCAGATGTGGGAGTCGTGATAGCTTCCAGGGCTGCCAGCACACACATTCATGATAATGCTATGGGCATCACACATGACCTGGCAGATGATGGAGGGGAAGCCCTTGCAGTTTATGTAGACCCTGCCCTGCTCACTGGTTGGTGCTTTGATGTGGGTGTGTAGGCAGTCTATAGCACCAACTTCCTCAGGGTATTCTGCTATACAGTGGAAGAGATGCATACGTGTGGTCAGCACCTCAGAGTTGTTGGGGAAATATATGTTCTCATTGGCATGTTGTGTCATGGCATCCAGGAACTGGTGGAGTACCCTGGATGCTGATGCCTGCGAGACCCCCATGATATCCCTAGTTGTTCTTTGGAAGGTAAGTGTGGCTAGTATTCTTAAGCCCACACATACCTTGGTATCCACTGGGATGGGTTCCCCTCTATTAGTTGTGTGTGTGAGATGTTGCAGGCACAGCTGAACGATTTGCTGTAGAATATCACTGTCCACCCTATAGCGCTCGACTATCTCCAGCTAATGTAGGCCCTGGTAGGTCACCCTGGGTCTGTACACTCTTCTCCTCCTCCTCACTGTAGGTCTTGTGTCAGCATTCTCCTCCTCAACACCCTCAGTCTCTAGCACATATTGATGGAGTAAAGCAGCAGCAACCTCTAACATTTTTAGTTAGCTTTGCCAGTTAAAAATCCCCCGTCTGTGTACACTGGTGGTGTAGAGTTTGTGGGAAAAAACAGTCTGTAGGGTGTCTGCATAGTTTATATTAGTGTGCTGGGCTGCTGCATTTGTAATTGGCTGATTCTGAAACATTCCACCTTCCAGCTATGCTAGTTTTCCTTGATTGCCTTCCTACTGCTGTTTGCCCTTTTCAGTTCATCCCAATATATGCCCCGAGGCATGCCACGCATACCCAATGCTCGTATGTAAACAGTGCTGCCATTTCCTCTTTTTTTGTTGTTGTTTATATCCCAATGCATGGCATGCACACCCATTTAGGCTATATACACAGTGCTCAGGCACATCTGACACACCCCCTTCCTTAGCTGTGTATTTAGCTAAGGGCAGACATGGGCCACAGAGCTCCAATGAGCTTACAGCAAGCATGATACACCCCTTATGAAGTCATTCAGCTCTTATTCTTGTACTGTTGTATTGCTGCATCTACACAGTTAGGTACAAGCTGACACTTTGAAGAAATCTGTGATTCAGTATAACTCCCCTCATTTGCATACTCCAGTGTGCAAGTCATTAGTTACTGCACTTAAACAGACCCTTTCCTCCCTGACAACCAGTGCTTGCTGTTATTGTTTACATTCTGCATGCCATTGACTATAATGGCAAAATGCAGATTTAACTTAAAATTGACTTTTTTCTCTCTTTTTTTTTTTTTTTTTTCGGCACAATCCCGTTTGCGCGCTGCTGCCCTCAGCTTAAACAGCAATGATCGGCCGAAAAAAAAAAGTTTAATTAAAAAAATAAATAAATAAACTGTTATTAATGCCATTGATCTTATATTTGGCCATTGGCTGTGTTTGACTGTAATACATGCTTTCCATGAGCTGTCCTGCCTCCGTTTGTTCAGATGCAGAAATGTATTCAGTTATTAACTGATTACATTTCTGCTCTGACACTGTTCCTGCACGGAGTCTGGCCAGCTTCGTGGATCACAAAATGGCCACATTTGCATGTTTTTTGCCAGCAGATGAGGTGATTTGCATCCCGCATGGCTTTCCATGTAGGAACAATGTAGGGCCACTCATGCATGTGAAAAAGACACTTTCCTGGATCACTCGGTGGCCATTTTCTGTGCAGGAGCTCCTACACTGTTCCTGCATGGAAATCAACCATTCGTGAATCCCGGGGACTGTCTTTAAACAGGAGCTGTATTTTAAGGAAAGCACAATTTAAGAAAGAGAACTAGAAATGCTCTTGTTGAGTAAATTAAACTGCACCTTTATTCTTCCTTTATACATCTTAACTTCTTTGTCTCTATTAACATCCAACTAATTTTATTCAATTTTTCATCCTTCTCAGTGAACTTTGTAATGTCTAGTAAGTGTATCCTTCTGTTGCAGCAAAATTATTTTCCACTCCCTTCACCATATCACCCTGTTTTCCTTCTTACCATTCCAGACAAGTTTTTCTTTTCCTAGTCATGTGTTTGCATTTTATATATTGTTAAGTAATTTGTTTCTGCTTGAACATAGATGACTGTACTGATTGTTTTATTACTGTAATTCAGTCTGTATATCCAGAAATAAGCTCTGTAGAATTCCACCAGAAGTGACCCTTCGCAGTTGGACTATCCCTCCCAAAAATGTAAATGAAAAGATAGAGATAAGTAGACTGATAGAAAGAGAAAAACACAGTCCTTCTGTTCTTCAGTTTTTCTGTTATTCGTATTATCTTTTCCCTCATTTTCTTTAATCTTATCCTCTCATTTTCTTCTCCTTCAATCCTCTAACTCACTTTTAAACAAGTATTTCTCCAACATCATCAACTCTCCTTCTTCTCTTATGTCTTTCCTTTCTGTGTGACACAGTATGCCCTACATATTATTTATTTATTTATTAAATAAAGCATATAAACAATTTCTCTCCACTTCTTGCCTTCCTCATATTTTTCAGTTGTATCCAACTTAGATTTTATAGCATGTCTTCGGTATTTTCGCAGTGTCATTATCTTTGCTACTTTCCCCCAGTTCTGCTCTATCTCCAAACTCCCAATACCCTATCATTGACACCTATTTTTGCCATGCTGTTACTGTCCTAGAACAGCATGCAGAATTCATCATACTGATTTCATTTCTCATTCTTCATTTCTCCTCTGTACAGTGGTTAGAAGAATGGAGATACCTGACCTCCTACATTCTTGTATCACCTACTGCTTTTAGGAGAAACCAAACTTTACTACTGATGCAGGCACCACTAAACTATATATCTTTTAGTTTATTATGACATGTGACCAGAGAATTGTGATTGGATCTCCAACTGTAACCAGGTTGTTTTGTGTTCAACATGCGGATGTCAAGCAATTCATCCTAAGAGTGAAGTTCAACAAGTGAGTCTTGACTTCCATGTCAAGAACCTATAACGACCTGGGTTATGAACTGGACAGATCTGATCACAATTCTTTGTATTTCAGGGAGTTTTACTGCTCCCTTGTACTACAAAAGTTAGAGGGAAA